>NC_071087.1:163567913-163640413 GCF_027358695.1 Spea bombifrons
TCCAGTTATAGATTTACCGGAGACATCCTGAGCCTTCCAGACGGCTGCTGCTCTGTGGCTGAGGATGATGGGTGTTGTCGTTACACAGTGGGCAGAAACCTGTCCTTATTAACCATTCGGTGCCCATTTGTTCTCTGGGTGAGCGAGGCGGCCTGCGCTGCCCCTTTAAATTATAAACTGGGGTGGCAACGCCCTGTGCCCGCTGGAGAAGCAGTGAATGGGTTAAGGATCCAGTGGCCCCCAGTTTCCCGGGGGGGGGCTGCGCTGTTACCCGGGGGCAGGAGGAGAGAATGCCTGGAAAGCGACATCTCAAGGTGACGACCGCCACGGCGTCAGTCACTGTGCCAGCCAAGGCCGCTCGCGGGCACCACGCACAATCCCCATTACACTCAGCCAGCCGCACCAGGCTCTCCGTTATACGGCTGGGAAAAAGATTAACCCTTCACTGCCCTGTAGAACATCACAGACCCCCGCAGTAACAAATGGATGACGCTGAACCGGCTCCATGAGAGATCCCCTCTGTGGGACTTCGGGGGTTAAATGATATCAGGCTGGCCTGCGATAGCGAGCGGCTGCTATTACAAGCCCCGATCTCCATTAGCTCCGATATCTGCCTCTTTTTAAACACATCAGTGCACTTAAGGCTTAATTCCATTACGTGCGAGACTCGCAGCGGGGGTCTCCCCTCCTCCCCGCGCTCCGCAGACCGCCCGGGTCTATATCCAGGGAGATAGCGGCGTTTATCTGCTAAACCGCGCTGACCGTCTGCGGCACCGGGGGGATTATTAATGTACCTGCCGCTGGAAATATTATTATACCGTCTCTCTTAATAATCAGGGACACCGAGCCCCCCAACCGAATATCCCCCCGAAACATCCATCATCTCCACGTATAGAAACCCAGACCCTGCCGGCAGATCGGCCCCATCCGGCCCCCGTCTAGTCGCCCGTTTCTCCTTAATCAGTCGTTGGTCTCGTCTTAGATTCAGGAGCCGTATGTCTATCCCATGCATGTTTAATACCCTCACTGTATTACCCTCTACCACTTCTGCCGGGTGGCAGAGGCCAGACTGTTCACCCCGCACCCCATCTATCTGGAGTCTTTACTGGGTTTATAAAGTGGTCCAACAAGATAACAGCTGAGCTTCCACTTGGTCCTTTTACATTTTCGGTGTGAAATATTTACTAATTCCAAGTAACAATAATCGTTATTAATGGACAAAGCGGAATGTTACAGAATTCGTTGGACCAGCGGCTCCCTTACCGGCCGCATCCCCGCAGCCCCGGGACGGAATAAACGCCTCCGTAGTCACTTCAAATCTAAACTTCAGCAGGGCCTGCGCATGGCGGGAGGATGACCACCGACTCGGCGTCTAGCTGGTTAAATCGCTAATTCTGTCCCTTACGAAAAATTACTGCACTTTTTTTTTATATTGCAAACCTACAGTTGTAATTCAATGTCCTGCAACTTTATTGCATTTGTACTTCCGTACAAAAATAACTGCAGTAAAACTCCAGGACAGTGAAGTACAAATGCAGTAAAAGTGCAGTAAATGTGCAGTATTGCAGTTTTTTCATGTCCAAAAAACTGCAGTAATTTTTCGTAAGGGTGGTCCTTTATCGTCATGGTTACGGTGATACTTTGTTTCAAGTAGAAATCAAAATATTCTGGGAACTTTCTCAATGAGCCTACCCGGGGACGCGTGAAATATTAACCCTTTAATAGCCGATCGTGAAGACTCTATGCAGCGACTCCCCAAATGTGTTCCCCAAATCGCTCTAATTTAGTCACCTGCATTCAAGCAGGGATATCAATCTTAACATACTGGGAGCAAAACACCAACTGGGAGTCTTATATGATCCCAGCGGGGAGGAATAGGAAGGAGTCAGACTGCGTGACCCGGAGAATCTGCCCCGAGACCCTGAGACTGGGGCAAAAACCTGACAGTTCCCAGATATGACAACATTCATGGAGCAGGTGGATAAACGGAAAGAATTTCGTGTCGCGGCCTGCGCTGGATGTGAGGGGAATGGGTGAATCTTTGTAGTTTAACCAAAAATAGCATTTCTAAAAAAACAAACTTCTAAATAGCATTTGGAGACTTCTCGGTCCTTTCTCCGGGATATTGGAGACGTCGCTGCGCTAGGAGGTCCGAGTCTTACCGGTGAAAACGGGGCGGCTAATGTCCTCACGCACACTCATCGCTCCCTAATTCTCCCGGAGCGGGCGCGCTCTCCAGCAATTTGGGCGCATTAATAATTAACGCCGCGTAATTAGAAAGGCCATTAGGCCCGTTTCCTGTTTTCTATCAATGTCTCATCAGCCCAAAGAGCGCTCCAGGAGTCTGATCCACGGATGCACACATCTGCCAGGCCATTACGCACGCCGCATTACTCTGCTTCTGGAATGAAATGTTCGCGCATGGGCTCAAACGGCACTTCTGCTCCCTGGCTGTAGAGTCATGAAAAAGTTGTTTTGCTGACAGAGAACAAAAGCTCGTCGAGGTTTTCAAACGGTAGTTAAAGTTTGGGCAGCCGCATCGGATTTATTCTCTTATTTATAACGTCCCCGCTTTAAATGATGCTAATTTTGATCTATACGCTCCGCTGGCCGGTTTGTAGCGAACGCATTGATCAAATAGAAAGCTGCTGGCGGGGGACGCACACCAGGTCTGTGTCCTGATATTCCTTACATGCTTTTTGGGGTCAAAATGGAGATTTTGGCACAAATGCTCAATGCACAACAAATAAAATAATAATAATAAAATAATAATACTATAAAAATAATAATAAATAATAAAAATAATAATATACTTTCATTATATATATCTATATCTATATTATTATTATCTTTTATTTATATAGCACCAACAATTTACTCTGCGCTTATGTACTAAAGCTACCTATAGAGAACAAAAAGAGGAGCAGAGAACAAAGTGAGAGTAAGTGAGCGTGTGAGAGTGAGCGAGCGTGAGAATGAGTGTGTGAGAGTGAGCGAGCGTGTGAGAGTGAGTGTGTGAGCGTGAGCGAGCGTGTGAGAGTGTGTGAGTGAGCGTGTGAGAGTGAGTGTGTGAGGGTGAGCGAGCGTGTGAGAGTGTGTGAGTGAGCGTGTGAGAGTGAGTGTGTGAGGGTGAGCGAGCGTGTGAGAGTGAGTGTGTGAGGGTGAGCGATCGTGTGAGTGTGTGAGAGTGAGTGTGTGAGGGTGAGCGAGCGTGTGAGAGTGAGTGTGTGAGAGTGAGTGTGTGAGAGTGAGCGAGCATGTGAGAGTGAGTGTGTGAGAGTGAGCGAGCGTGTGAGAGTGAGTGTGTGAGAGTGAGCGAGCGTGTGAGAGTGTGTGAGTGAGCGTGTGAGAGTGAGTGTGTGAGAGTGAGTGAGTGTGTGAGAGTGAGCGTGTGAGAGTGAGTGTGTGAGGGTGCTCTCTGCTCTCTCCTTGTTTTCAGACATTCGTACGAATTGACAAATTTCGCAAAATTGGTTAAAATTAAATTTCGTCCGAATCCCGCTGCGCCGGTGTAGTGTAAATGAAATGTCTCGTGTGAGTGGAACTGCATCTTTAACTGACGCAGGCGTTAGACGGCCAGAAACTGAGTGTACACAGTGTAACGCGGCGATAATAAATGAAAGAGACCAAACAAAACAAAAAAGCCTTGAGATTCCTTTGGGAAAGAACCCAAGAAAAGCACGTAAAGTAGAAATCGCGTGATTTATGAAATGTCAGCGTGGCTCGGGGCTCATACGTGTTACACGCCGGAATAAATGGGGCCATTATTAATGTTTCACAATAACATGAAGTTTCTCCCCATGAGTTCACTCCGGGTCTTTATTTTCACCGCGGATCTCCGGAGTGTAAACACGCCGCCGCCTTTCTTCTGGGCGCCGCGACATCGAGAAAAAACGTAATGGATCGGAAACTACGGAGCCGCGCGCCGCCTCAGTTATTGTAACGCTGCTGTTCCATTCGTCATTAACATTATTGTACATAAAAACAAAAAATGGTTATAACAAGCAATAGAATAGGAAATGGAATGTAGGGGGGTAATTAGCCTCCACAGATATTGCCCCGGGGGTATTACTAGCCACTGGCTGCTCTAGATACCCACCAAGTTGGATACCTCAGGGGCTGCAACACATTAGCTGTAACTGGCAACACAGAACTGGGGGCAGTGTCATATATGGTGCCCCCTCCTGCCCCTAGTAAGGATGCCCAGCAGCGGGAATATCTCTAGACTGTAAGCTCCTGAGCCAAGCCCTCTCTACCTAATCTATCTGTTCGCCTGTTCTAGTTCTATCAGTCCCTTTAAATGTAGGGACTGTAAGAAGCTCTGTGGGAATTGTTGGCGCTATAGAAATAACAGATGATAATAATAATAATAATAATAATGATAATAATAATGATAATGATGATGATAATAATAATAATAAATAATAATAATAATAATGATAATAATAATAATGATAATATTAATAATAATGATGATGATAATAATGATGATAATATTAATAATAATAATAATAATAATAATGATAATATTCTGCCCCCTCCTGCTCATCCCTCGGAAACTTCTGCCTCTGAGTTAATGCTGTGCAGTTGGATATAATTATAATCATTTGATTGTTTTGTATAGCGCCATCATATTCCGCGGCGCTGTACAATGGGGTATAATGGGATATGTTTATAATGGGGTAAATCCGGTACCCCGTCCACAGGCTGATCTTCCTCCACCTCCGTCCGTCTTCGGCTCTGTCGTTAAAATGACAGATCTCCGGTTATTTTGGGAGCACAAATAATGTTTTCATTCATTTTCTCGCCGGACAATATAATAATATAATACTTGATCTTTACGCTTTAAATATCCCCTTTTACCCCGCTGAGCGCCCCCTGGTGAGTAATTCTGTTGGCATTTAATGCCCAGTCGGGTGTTGGGGGAGGCAGGAATTTTATCGGAAACTCGTCTTTTTGGTTCGTAAACTCCAAGGGATTTCTGTTGTTGGGTTTTTATTCGCCGCATAATAATTTGGATATTTGCTTTTTCTTTTTTACGAGTCCCTGAAGCCTCCGACGGCTCGTTAATTTACACACACGGATACCCTCCACGCCGACGGCTCCTCGCCTCGCGCTAACGAAGTCACCGGCAGCCGATGTAAGTCGAGGACGGACGGGGTGTATATCCCCGGGACGCGAGGAATTCTTATCCCCGGCAGACGGCGACCAGAGAGCTACAGAGAAATCTTACGGAGAAATAAACGGAACGGGGGGCTTCCATTACTTCTGTATCCGTCATACATGGCAGCTTTATCATTGTCACAAGGAGATGACCAAGGGGCCACCTGCACTCACAATCCCAAGCCCACCCTAAAGGCCAAAGCCCCCCTAATGGCCCAAGCCCACCCTAATGGCCTGAGCCCACACTAATGGCCAGAGCCCACCTTAATGGCCTGAGCCCCCCTAATAGCCCGAGCCCACCCTAATGGCCCGAGCCCACCCTAATGGCACAAGCCCACCCTAATACCCGGGCCAATCATCACGCAGCCACGGCACCCCCCAAATTCTGACTCCGAAATAAACCGGATTGCTAGTTACAAAGTAACTCTAATAAACCAATCAGCGACGAGGCCTACGGGCCAGGATTACTCCCTATCTCCTAACGTTTCAAATGGGCCATTCTAGAGGGTGTGGTTAGAGGCGTGGCTGAAGGCGGGGTATCTGTGTAAGAGTGGGGCATTTAGAAGATTCTGTTTCTATACACATTATCGGGGCTTTTAGGGCCGTAGGACCCTGCGATCCCCTCATACCCAGCAAACATTCCGACCTCCTAGAAAAGAGGGGCATCAGGGGGAGGAGAGAGGGGCATCAGGAGAGAAAGCGCATCCTCTCCCCCATTTCTGCACGCTCTCTACCCCCCAGATCGGTGTGAATGCTAAGCCTCCCTTCGCCTGCCGGACTCGTAACCGGACCCCTGAGCTCTGTGACAGGAGCGACTGATGACGCGGCTCTTTCAAATGCCAAGCGCTTTCCCAAATATTAAATGTCAGCAGTAAACGTGGCGGCAGATCCCACAGAAACAAAACCAGGCGGCCGGGAGCCGGAACAGACCTGAAAAATTACCAGCATTTACCTAATCCATGCCTTAAACATATTTATATTAAACCCTCGCTCTGGGAGAAGCCATCTGAACCAGGGATCTGCAGGATTATTCCTCCCCATAAAGTTATCTCTCACCTATTGTTAAGTTGCTGAATGATTCAGGCAGCCTTTGTAAGGATGGAAAAGGGAAGGGAGAGAACTTCAGATCAGGGAATTCATCATATACATAGTTCGTAAGGTTGAAAAAAGACCTAAGTCCATCAAGTTTAACCTTTCTACCAAACCTTCATATTCCTGATCCAAAAGAAGGCAAAAACCCCTAATTAAGCGACTTCCAATTCTGCCATCAGGGGGAAAAATCCTTCTTGACTCCAAGAGGCAGTCGGATTTCTCCTTGGATCCAGAAGCTCTAAAATATTAATATTATTCTATTTATATCCCTGTATGTCCTGCCTTTCTAAGAAAATATCCAGACCCCTTTTGAAGGTATCTAATGTATTGGATAACACTACCTCCCTTGGCAGTGAATTCCATATCTTTACTGCCCTCACTGTAAAGAATCCCTTCTTTTGTCGTCTATGAAACCTGCGCTCTTCCCGTCTCAGAGGGCGACCTCTTGTTCTTTGTACATTTCTGTTAATGAACAGGTCACTGAAGAGCTCGTTATATCGGCCTCGCATATTTATATAATGTATATCGGCCCCGCATATATTTATATAACGTATATCGGCCCCGCATATATTTATATAATGTATATCGGCCCCGCGTATATTTATATAATGTATATCGGCCCCGCATATATTTATATAATGTATATCGGCCCCGCGTATATTTATATAATGTATATCCTCCCCGCATATATTTATATAACATATATCGGCCCCGCATATATTTATATAATGTATATCGGCCCCGCATATATTTATATAATGTATATCGGCCCCGCGTATATTTATATAATGTATATCCTCCCCGCACATATTTATATAACATATATCGGCCCCGTATATATTTATATAATGTATATCGGCCCCGCGTATATTTATATAATGTATATCGGCCCCGCATATATTTACCGTATTTGCTCGATTATAAGACGACCCCGATTATAAGACGACCCCCCAAAATCAAAATATTAATTTAGGAAAAAAACAAAAAGCCTGAATATAAGACTACCCTATAGGGAAAAAGTTTTACCAGTAAATATTAATTAATGTAAATTATTTTCATGTTTAATAAAAGCTATGATTGAGAAAAATATATTTTTTAAATTTCCTTTTATTTGCCAACCTGCCCCCCCCAGTTATGCCACTCTGCCCCCAGAAATGCTTTATACCCCCCTATTTGCCACTCTGCCCCATGATATGCCTTATACCCCTGTATGCCACTCTGGCATATAGGGGGTTAAAAGGCATATCATGGGGCTGAGTGGCATATAGGGGGGTATAAAGCATTTCTGGAGGTATATAGGCATATCATGGGGCTGAGTGGCATATAGGGGGTTAAAATGCATTTCTGGAGGTCCAGAAATGCATTTTAACCCCCTATATGCCACTCAGCCCCATGATATGCCTTTTAACCCAGCATGTACTGGCTGCCTTGGCTTGATAGGAGTGTGATTGCTGTTAGCAGTTTGATATATATATATATATCAAACTGCTAACAGCAATCACACTCCTATCAACACAAGCCAGCCAGTACATGCTGGAACCTGGGGATGATAGCAGTGGGATTACAGCCTCCATATGCCATGCTACAACCCCCACCCCCCTTACACATCCATGCTATCACACACACACTCACACTCATTCACAAACATTTAAATACTCATTCATTCCCTTAATCACACACACTTCACACATACTCAAAAACCCTCCCCCACCCCCTCACCTGAACTGCAGATCTCCCACTCGCAGACTTCTGCAGGGGACCGGCTGTAGCAACTTCTCTGGCCCCGCCCTCAGAGGAGGGAGGGGGAGATAGAGCTCTGTGAGGACGCTGCAAGCTTCCTGCCCTGCTTCTAACAGAAGAGACGCTGCTCGCGACCGGTAAGCAGCATGGCGCCAGCATTTTTTTGGGGTCTGATTAGAAGACGACCCCGATTATAAGACGAGGGGTATTTTTCAGAGCATTTGCTCTGGAAAAAACCTCGTCTTATAATCGAGCAAATACGGTATATAATGTATATCGGCCCCGCATATATTTATATAATGTATATCGGCCCCGCATATATTTATATAATGTATATCGGCCCCGCATATATTTATATAATGTATATCGGCTCCGCATATATTTATATAATGTATATCGGCCCCGCATATATTTATATAATGTATATCGGCCCCGCGTATATTTATATAATGTATATCGGCCCCGCGTATATTTATATAATGTATATCGGCCCCGCATATATTTATATAATGTATATCGGCCCCGCGTATATTTATATAATGTATATCCTCCCCGCATATATTTATATAACATATATCGGCCCCGTATATATTTATATAATGTATATCGGCCCCGCATATATTTATATAATGTATATCGGCCCCGCATATATTTATATAATGTATATCGGCCCCGCATATATTTATATAATGTATATCGGCCCCGCATATATTTATATAATGTATATCGGCCCCGCATATATTTATATAATGTATATCGGCCCTGCATATATTTATATAATGTATATCGGCCCCGCATATATTTATATAATGTATATCGGCTCCGCATATATTTATATAATGTATATCGGCCCCGCGTATATTTATATAATGTATATCGTCCCCGCGTATATTTATATAATGTATATCGGCTCCGCATATATTTATATAATGTATATCGGCCCCGCATATATTTATATAATGTATATCGGCCCCGCATATATTTATATAATGTATATCGGCCCCGCGTATATTTATATAATGTATATCGGCCCCGCATATATTTATATAATGTATATCGGCCCCGCATATATTTATATAATGTATATCCTCCCCGCATATATTTATATAATGTATATCAGCCCCGTATATATTTATATAATGTATATCGGCCCAGCGTATATTTATATAATGTATACCGGCCCCGTATATATTTATATAATGTATATAGGCCCCGTATATATTTATATAATGTATATCGGCCCCGCGTATATTTATATAATGTATAACGGCCCGCGTATATTTATATAATGTATAACGGCCCGCGTATATTTATATAATGTATATCGGCCCCGCATATATTTATATAATGTATATCGGCCCCGCATATATTTATATAATGTATATCGGCCCCGTATATATTTATATAATGTATATCCTCCCTGCATATATTTATATAATGTATATCGGCCCCGCGTATATTTATATAATGTATATCGGCCCCGTATATATTTATATAATGTATATCGGCCCCGTGTATATTTATATAATGTATATCGGCCCCGTATATATTTATATAATGTATATCCTCCCTGCATATATTTATATAATGTATATCAGCCCCGCGTATATTTATATAATGTATATCGGCCCCGTATATATTTATATAATGTATATCGGCCCCGTGTATATTTATATAATGTATATCGGCCCTGTATATATTTATATGTTATCATATCCCCTCTGAGACGCCGTTTTTCTAGCGTATATAATTGTAACTTTTTTAGTCTCTCTTCATAACGAGTATCTCCCAATCCCCTTATTAATTTCGTAGCCCTCCTTTGCACTTTTTCTAATTCCATGATCCCCTTTTTAAGGGCCGGTGCCCAGAATTGTACCGCGTATTCAAGGTGAGGTCTTACCAATGAGCTGTAAAGAGTCAGATGATATCCTCCTCCCGTGAATCGATACCTCTTTTTATGCTGCCAAAACCTTATTGGCCCTCGCTGGTTCTGCCACAGACTGCCACCGATCTCAGCTTCCCTGAAATCAGAGAGTCCAGCTGGGTGATTAAGACCGAGCCATTCTATTGTTCCCCACAGGCAGTATGATAAGGAGTCGGGTGTTTAGTAGATCGGGGGTCAGATAACAGAGCGAGAATCATACAAACGGCTGATAATAATAATAAAAAAAGAAAACAGCAAAAAAATGAAAATTTTTTGGAAACGTATTTTAATCCAATACTAGGAATGAGAGCTTTAGTGGGACTTCAGACGGCCCCTCTATTTCCTTTACTGATCGAAATCTACCGTAATGGAGCGTTTGCCATGAAGAATCCGGCACGTCTCACCTAAAATAATCATTTTCTTCCCAATAGTGTTTTTTCGGGCGGCTGTAAATGTCATCGCGTGGCACCGGCCGCCGTCGCAAGGAGTTATTGGAATGCCCTTTCCAGCCATGGAGGAAAACGCACAGCGCCGGCTCCGTGGGTAAAAGTTTAATGAAACGCATGATTTGCACTGAATATTCACCCCCCCCCCCCCGTGTGTCTGATGTAATAAAATACCAAAAAACTCAAGTTTTTATGTGAAGTCTATACCGGCGTCTCTGCTGCCTTCCACGTGACTGGCATCCGGCTCTCTCTGACCGCACTTTCAGTGCCTCCTCCGCTGGAACGCGCTCCTCTCCCCTCCACTATCTGTTGGGGTTTCTCAGTTCTTGGGCCTCTTCTCCACCTCATATCCTCAAAGGGGTCAAAGTCATACGACACCCTGATCTATACCTTCCCTCCCCGCAGCCGTCCTCTCCTAGCATCTCACCTCCCCCTCAACCACCAACTGGACTGTCAGCTCACAAGATTATTATTATTATCTTTTATTTATACAGCGCCAACAGTCTACGCAGCGCTTAATACAATCCATATATTCAAGGGGTCTGACCAGAATTTACAGACAAACCGATACATTAGGTGGAGAGACTCGGCTCACAGGCTTACAATCTAGAGGGAATGGGGTGACAAACATAAGGCACAGAGAAAGGGTGAGAGGGAGATTCCAGAGATATGGGGCAGCGCGAGTGACATCTTATAGAGGGGACAAGGAAGAGGTGATGAGTGAGGAGGAGAGCCGGAGCCCATGGGAAGAACGTAGGGATTGAGTAGGAGAGTATTTGCTAATGAGGTCAGAAATGTATGGGGGGAGTATTATGGGGGGGCAGTGTTATGGGGGGAGTATTATGGGGGGGCAGTGTTATGGGGGGGCAGTGTTATGGGGGGAGTATTATGGGGGGGCAGTGTTATGGAGGGGGGGCAGTATTATGGGGGGGCAGTGTTATGGGGGGCAGTGTTATGGAGGGGGGGCAGTGTTATGGAGGAGCGGCAGTGTTATGGAGGGAGTATTATGGGGGGGCAGTGTTATGGAGGGGGAGCAGTGTTATGGAGGGGGGGCAGTGTTATGGGGGGGAGTATTATGGGGGGGCAGTGTTATGGAGGGGGAGCAGTGTTATGGAGGAGCGGCAGTGTTATGGAGGGGAGTATTATGGGAGGGCAGTGTTATGGAGGGGGGGCAGTGTTATTTGGGGCCTTATATGTCAGTCCCAGGATTTGAAATTAATTTCTAAAGGTAATTGGGAGCCGGTGGAGGGTTTCACAGAGGGGGGAAGACTAAGTTGATTAGTTTGCCAAGAGAGGAAGTATAAAGAGAGAAGAGCAGAGGGCCGAGGACTGAACCTTGGGGGCCGCCAACCGAAAGTGGAAGGGGCGATGAAGTCTCGCCTGAGAAGCCGACAGTTAGACAGATATGAGGAGATCCCAGAAAGAGAGCTGCATCTCAATGCATAAAGCGAATCATAAAGCGAACCACCCTGCGAGGCTTCACCTCAGGGGGGCACCCAGATATCACACGGCTGCTCAACATGGAGGTCAGCAGGGAGACGGATCATTTCAATCATCATCGTTTACTTCTGGAGAAACGCGTTTTATGGGACCTCTCAGAAATCCACACCAGGGCGCCATTTACACGATCAGGGCCTAATCAGAACTATTTCTTCCAAATGGAAAAAAATACATGTCAGATATGAAATATATATAAATATATAAGGAGGCCGTAGAAGGCAAGCGCTTTCCTTGTGAAACAGTAAAAAAAAACAATAAGACAACGAACAGAAGAAAAGAAAAGCCAAAGAAAGCACAAAGACAGGACGGGATCCAGCCCCAAAAACCTTCTCTTTTCAGTGGAAATGAGGATGAGCTGTAATGCGCTCTGATCCCGGCAGACAATTACCGCGGAAGCCATTGTGCTGCCGCAGACACGGGGACAGCAATCTGCTTGTACTTCACAGAGCCGAGGATGAAAGCGGAGCTGCTGCTTCTTTTTTTTTTTTTTTTTTTTTTTTTGGGTAAAAGAAGAAATTTTGAGCAAGAAGAAGGTAAAATGAGAACGAGACATCTGCTCGGAAAGCGTCGTCACTTCAAGTCCGGCTCTTAAAGACTCCTCATTACACGGCTTGTTTCAGGGATATCAGAGAGAACTCTCCGGAACCTCGCTCCACGCTCTCTGTCCTTCGTAAAGCAGCCGTTTCAGAGATTTAGCATTATCAGCGCTTCTCGGCTTCTTTCGGCGGATACCAGGCTGGTTGCCTGGAATACATTGCTGCCAGTACTATAATACAACAATCAATAGCCATATGCCTACCCCATGCATGTTTAAATCCCCTCTACCGCTTCTGCTGGGAGGCTGTTCCCCTTATCTACCACTAACTTCCTTCCATTCCCTCTAGTGTTAGATTATATCCTCTTGTTCTAACATTTCTCCTTCTTTTGAAGCTTTAAAAGTTCCATGATCCATGAACTGCGCTGTGGCATAGGACGGCGCTATATAAATCAATAAGTAATAAGTGAAGTCATTTTTTTTTGCTTTTACTGATATTGGTCGTTTTATGTCACAGAAAACCAGGTCAGCTGAAAAAAACCCAAAGTGTGCAGAATTATTAGAAAATATATTGATTAATATATAAGGGAATATTGCAATAAATGCGGAAATCTTTCACACTTTCGCTCGGCGACTGAAAAGGACCCAAAAAAAAAAGGTTTTCCCCCAAAAAGAATTTCCGACCAATGAATACGTTCCAGGTTAACATTATTCCTTAGAATTAATTTATATTTATACAGTGTCCGCCGCTACGGATTATGACATCATATTTCTACAGTCTTTCTGACTAATTTAAATGTTTGTTAACCAGTTAAGGGGTGAAAGGGAAGGGATTTGCCGGCAGATCGACCCCATTCTATGTCTATCCCATGCGTGTTTAATACCCTCACTGTATTACCCTCTACCGCTTCTGCCGGGAGGCTGTTCCTCCTATCTGCCACCCTCTCCGTAAAGTGTATATGGAAGGGTCGCCCTGGGAGGTGACGATAACCCAGATCTGCGGCCGGGTCCTTCGCTCGCATCCTCTGGCGCAGTCGAGTAGATCTGCCTCGTTACAGAATGCAGCGGCAGCAGAATTTAATACATCCAGGAAATCTGACAGCAAACGCTGACCTGGAGATGACACCTAATCCCACGCCGGCCCCCAGCTCCGGAGACAGCCTCGCCACGAGTCCAGCCACACCGACCCCAAAACGCACTAAATCCACCCAAAATGGAAATGAAATGCTAACAAAATCACCAGAGCAAAACACAGATGGACGGGGGGGGGGGGTTTGCTACAGATTTACCACCTCTCACTGTCACCCCCTTACGCGAGGGTCCATACAGATTTACCCCAATACGCGAGGGTACATACAGATTTACCCCAATACGCGAGGGTTCATACAGATTTACCCCAATACGCGAGGGTACATACAGCTGCAGCCGCCCCGGCTGGTCTCAGAGACCCTCAACAGCTGCCATAATCTGAAGGTGGGGGTCTTGCCAAAACACCGTGCATTTGTATGGGGTGGGAGGCTAATAGAGCTTGGGTTATGCCAAGTTACTACGACCCGGAGATTGAGCGCCACGACTCGGAAACCCGAAGAGACGGGGCTTTACCTGGAGTCTCAGGAACGCCCATTATGGGTACATCCGGACGCGGCAGATAAAGGCCCGGGGCAGCCGATTAACGGCCCCCGAAGCCCACGGGTCGCTGCAGATACAGCAGCAGATAAATGGCTCGGACCCCAAACCCAACACTAAACAGAAGAGAACGTCCCAGATGGGAAGCGTTAGCGGGGATTACAGGAAACAATTACTCTCCCGCTTTACCCAAATCCCAAGTTTTTCTTGAGAAAGTGTCAGAGATTTCCAGGGGAAGCTTCAGACGCGGATCTCACCCCGTCCGTTACCCTCACGTGAAGGAAACGGACGGTCTGCTCAGTTTGAGCCATGGAAACGGGGGGAAAACTATAAAAAAAAGGGAAACTGGGTGTGTTTGTCGTCTCGTGAAATATATGATTTTCAAAGATTTTTTGCAAATGAGAAATTGGAAAAACACGCGGACGAGGAGAGGGATTTCGGGACCTTGGAGACCCTCTCAGCGTGCAACGGGGTCTGCGGATGTAAAGGCTGCGGATATATCAGCCATTCAGCACTTTGCAGCCCCCTTCCTGCAGAGTGTTTCTATGTGAAATGCTCTGCAAGACGCCTAAGCTCTGCCGCTTCTCTTGTGACAGCAAACTTATGTGCCAGTTGCGTGAAGTTTGTAGTTCAGATGTTGCACTTTATTGAGAAGGTAGTAGATAAACAGCCTCCCAGCAGAAGTGGTAGAGGGTAATACAGTGAGGGGATTAAACATGCGCGGGATAGACATACGGCTCCTGAATCTAAGACGAGACCAACGACTGATTAAGGTTTGAGTCGTTACAGCAGGAGTAATGGACAGACTAGACGGGGGCCGGATGGGGCCGGTCTGCCGGCGGGTTCCGGGTTTCTTTGTTTTCGGTGTCATTATGAATTATTTCTAAATGAATTACGATTAGTCTGTGAAATATACGCCATCAGCCTCTATAAACACGATAATTCCATTAAACGAATGAAAGTGATAACCGCCGGCAGACAGCGTGTGTTTCAAGGTCATGCAGATTTAACCCTTTAACTTGAAATATTTTGCATCCTGGGGTCTCCGTGAGTTAATAAAACCCGCGCTCAGCGCTTAGCGTCAGAATCTCTCAGTCTGCCCCGACATGGGGTATAGAATAAAAAAGGCGATTCCCCTAATGAAATCCCGTGGTTTTGTGCCAGTCCGGCCGCATCGAGCGGATGTTTCCTATGATGTCATGGCTCGCAGTCTGCAGTGGATTTAATCTTGCGCAGCCTGAGAGGATCATTTCAATTCCTCTGATATGGAGAGAAATTCATTACTTCCGGTGACCTTTCTCTGTGACCCGCGAGCCGGAGTGATATAATGCGGACGCGGGGGCGACATAATGCGGATGCCAGAGTGATATAACACGGACGCCGGGGCGATATAATGCGGACGCCAGAGTGATATAATGCAGGCGGCGGGGCGATATAATGCGGATGCCTGAGTGATATAATACGGACGCCGGGGCGATATAATCCGGATGCCTGAGTGATATAATACGGACCCCGGAGCGATATAATGCGGGCGCAGGGGCGATATCTTGCAGATGCCGGGGCGATATAATGAGGACGCCAGGGAGATATAATGCGGATGCCCGGGCGATATAATCCGGATGCCGGAGTGATCTAATACGGACGCCGGGGCGATATAACGCAGATGCCAGAGTGATATAATCCGGATGCCGGAGTGATATAATACGGACGCCGGGGCGATATAACGCAGATGTCAGAGTGATATAACGCAGACGCCGGGCTATATAATGCGGCCGCCGGGGCGATATAACGCGGACGCCGGACGTTTTATCAGAATAAAGTAACAAAGTATCAAAATGTTTCTACCTTAATCAGTCGTCGGTCTCGTCTTAGATTCAGGAGCCGTATGTCTATCCCATGCATGTTTAATACCCACACTGTATTACCCTCACTGTATTACCACTTCTACTGGGAGGCTGTTCCATTTACCCACCAATCACTTTGTGGCTCTGAGTATTTTGATAAAGTCTGACCAAAGATATATGTATCAAATCTCCCGTTATTATTCATATTGCATACTTAGCTTTAGGATGAACATTGGCCCGGTACCTACGAGGGTCCAGAGTGGAATTATTTGGGCCGCAGATTTTTAAGTTCAATCAATACAGAAACTCTGAGGCAGAAAATAAAACAAAAACTCAATATTTCTATAAAAATGTATTTATTAACTTCCCCAAACCCCAACTCAGCAAATATTCAGCAGAACAGCTCCTCTCGCTGGGACTTCAAAATTCTCAAAAATCATTTCTAATATTTCGTGTTCCACAATGAGAAGGAAACGTCCCGTTAGATCGTAAGCTTGTGAGCCGAGCCCTCTCTGCTAACGCATCGCTTCGTCTGTTCATTCTAGTCTTGTCCTATACCCCGCATATATAAATATAGATTGTAGGAAGCGCTGAGGACATTGTTGGCGCTGTATAAATAATAATAATAATAATAAAATAGATAATAATATATATATATATATATAATAAGAAAAAATATAATAATTACACGTAGATACAGAGCCACCCATTACTGCTCGAGCCCCTCTATCTATGAAGCTTCCATTCATTCATTTTTTGTTGAATAAATTCCATATAAAAGAGCAAACTGTATCCCAAGGAGATGACTCGATTGGTGGGTTCAGGCGCTCCCTGTATCTCCCCGCAGGACAGGTTAATGGAACGTATCGGAATCTCCAACGGGAAGTCAGACGGTTACTGTGGGGGGCTAAGGAAGGAGGTTCCGGGGGCAAAGTTATCTTATTAAATATTAACGCGATGTGAGAAGATCTTCGGGTCGCCGAACGCCGTCGGCTCTTTCAGATCTCCACCAGTAGATGAGCAGCAGAGCAGCGATCTGCCCCCTCAGAGGGTAATTTCTCCAAGGTCCTGGCTACTGACAATGCCCCCCCCCCCCGCGAGATGTTGGAGTGGCTGCTATTTTTATTTCTGATGCCATTAAGCAAATTATTAAATAATGGTAAATTTATTAAATAATAGTTTCTTTTAAATTTCATTGTGAAATTCTGTTGCTGGGAGAGAACGGGTGGGAGGTGAGCGGGAGCGCTGGGCTCTCCGAGCTGCCGGCAGTCAGATAAGCGCATCATAGTACCCCGTACGCCATGATGTAACGCGAGATCAGAGTTATACCGGTAGTATGAGGTCACCGAACCCAAGCCTTGTATTTATTGATACCTCCTTTACTAATAACTCGCACCCCGATCCCGATGTCTGTGAGGCTTACTTTACACCTGCAGTTATTCCGCCGTCATTTTATTCCCGGCTGTAATATAAATCGCAAAAAGGTTTCTAACCAGCGATTATCCTTTAAACTTAAACTTGGTTCCCGGCCAATGCAAACCTCTTATCTTTATTTTTGATGCAATGGTTTGTTGGGGGGGGGGTGATGTTTATTTGTTGGTCTCCCTGTATTGCAGTGTTCTTTTTTTTTCTTTTTCTCATTCGGTGGTCATTTGGGGGACGTTACTGGGGTACTGGGTCATTTTGCTATTTGTTTCGTATTATGTTGTACCCCGGTTTCCTTGTTTTTGTTTTTATCTTTCAAAACTCAATAAAAATGTCCAGAAGTAAACTTAAACTTGGATCAGCGAACACAACATATCATTGGAACACAGGTGTGATGGGAGTGATAAAGGGCCATTGGGACACAGGAGTGATGGGAGTGATAAAGGGCCATTGGGACACAGGAGTGATGTAGGGCTGCAACAACTAATCGATAAAATCGATAATAATCGATAATGAAATTCGTTGGCAACGAATTTCATTATCGATTAGTTGAATCGATTATTATCGATTATAAAATGAGGGTTTTTTCAGAGCAAACGCTCTGAAAAATCCCCCTCATTATATAATCCGTTTAGTCTGACTCACCGTCTCACAGCAGCAGCTCCTACTTACTCCCCCTCCCTGTAATCACTGTGACAACTGGCCCCGCCCCTTCCTTCTCCAGGCCAGAACCACATGGCTGTGACACTCATCTAACTGTAAGTATATGTGTATATATATATATATATATATATATATATATATGTGTATGTGTATGTGTTTATATATATATATATATATATATATATATATATATTTATATTTATAAATGTATGTAATATATATATATATATATTTGGGCTACTGAAAGTTAGGGGAGGTGGGGGTTAATTTAGGGGCAGTTATGGTTAATTGGCTGTTTAGGGTTAATTTAGGGGCAGTTATGTTAATAGGGTGTTTAGGGTTAATTTAGGAGAAGCTGTGGTTAATGGGGTGTTTGGGGTTAATTTGAGGCAGTTGTGGTTAATGGTGTGTTTAGGGTTAATTTAGGGGATGCTGTGGTTGATGGGGTCTTTAGGGTTAATTTAGGGGATGCTGTGGTTAAGGGGGTGTTAAGGGTTAATTTAGGGGCAGTTATGGTTAATGGGGAGTTTAGGGTTAATTTAGGGGAATCTAAATCCTGGGGGCAGTGAAGTGACATATCTGGGGGTATAAGGCATATACAGTATATAAGGCATATGTGAGGAGGGCAGTGTGGCATGTCTGGGGAGGACGGAGTGGTGTATCAGGGTGTATAAGGCATATCTGGGGGTAGAGAAGTGGCATGTCTGGGAGGCAGGGTGGCATGTCTGGGGAGGATGGAGTGGGGTATCAGGGGATATAAGGCGTATCAGGCACAGTGGCAGATGTGGGAGGCAGCGTGGCATATGTGGGAGGCATTGTGGAGTGGCAGATGTGGGAGGCAGCATGGCGTGGCATATGTGGGGAGGGCAGGGTGGCATGTCTGGGGAGGATGGAGTGGTGTTTCAGGGGGTATAAGGCGTATCAGGCACAGTGGCATGTGGGGGGTAGAGTGGCGTGGCAGATGTGGGAGGCAGCGTGGCGTGGCAGATGTGGGAGGCAGCGTGGAGTGGCAGATGTGGGAGGCAGCGTGGTCTGGGAGGCAGCGTAGCAAGCCTGGGCTAAAATGTGCATATATTGGGGGGCTGGTTGGGAAATAAAGACAAGAAATGTATTATCAAAGTTTTTTTATTCTGCTGTTTGTATTTAACATCATTTGTTTAGTAAATTATTTTAAATAAATGAAAAATTTACATTCATTTTTTTTATCCGATTAATCGATTAATCGAAAAAATAATCGGCCAACTAATCGATTATTAAAATAATCGTTAGTTGCAGCCCTAGAGTGATGGGAGTGATAAAGGGCCATTGGAGCACAGGAGTGATGGGAGTGATAAAGGGCCATTGGAACACAGGAGTGATGGGAGTGATAAAGGGCCATTGGAACACAGGAGTGATGGGAGTGATAAAGGGCCATTGGAACACAGGAGTGATGGGAGTGATAAAGGGCCATGGGAACACAGGAGTGATGGGAGTGATGAAGGGCCTCTGTACACCTATAAAGAGATTTCATTAAAAATCAGTCATTTCCAGCTACAATAGTCATTTTTTCACATGTCATTAGGGATGTATATATATATATTTATCTCGCACGGGTTCGGTATTTCTGTTTAAATAGTATCTCAGTGGGAAGTAGGACCCCGCAGTAAAATAGTATTTATTGGAATCGGAGCAGAAAATCGTAATGACGGGTTACACGGCGGTGAAAATATCCACAATCTGGGGGATTCCTTTCTGTTTGGGTGAAAAGAAATTGTTTTGCTTTTTTAATCAAGGTGCAAATTTTTTGAAACAATAAGGATCTGTCAGCCCCGCAAAATGTGTCATAACACGTGGTGATATATGATGTAATTACTGGGGGTGTTTAGTGTAATTAAAACCGATAGCAGATTCCATGTGTTTTTTTTTAAAAAAACCCTTTGGAAACCATCTGACGAAGAAAGAAGTAGGAAGCGGGTGAGTTTTGCGTACACCCGTATTCTGCTCATTTCAGGCTTTTCCTTACACAAAGCTGGCTGCTTGTTGTTATCATTCAAATTCTCATTCCCTTTCTTCCTTTCTTTCTCTTTCTTTTCTTCTTCCCTTCCCCTTCCTCCCTGTCTTTTTTCCCCTTTCTCTTTGTTATTTTTCTCTTTATTCCCTCCTCCCTTCACTTCTTTCTACCTCTTCCTTTCCTTCCCCTCATTTCTTTCTCCTTTTCCCTTATTTTGTCCTTTTGGACACAACATTATCTACAAATGAGCAACCCCCTCTCCTCAGCACACAACACTATCCAACAGCCCCTCACACAACGCTATCAAAAAGCCTCTATCCCTAGTGCACAAAACACTATCCAGCAGCCCCTCCACCTAGCACACAACACTATCCAACAGCCCCTCCACCCAGCACACGACACTATCCAACAGCCCCTCCACCTAGCACACAACACTATCCAACAGCCCCTCCACCCAGCACACGACACTATGCAACAGCCCCTCCAACTAGCACACAACACTATCCAACAGCCCCTCCATCCAGCACACAACACTATCCAACAGCCCCTCCACCTAGCACACAACACTATCCAACAGCCCCTCCACCTAGCACACAACACAATCCAACAGCCCCTCCACCTAGCACACAACACTATCCAACAGCCCCTCACACAACGCTATCAAAAAGCCTCTATCCCTAGTGCACAAAACACTATCCAGCAGCCCCTCCACCTAGCACACAACACTATCCAACAGCCCCTCCACCCAGCACACAACACTATCCAGCAGCCCCTCCACCCAGCACACAACGCTATCCAGCAGCCCCTCACACAACGCTATCAAAAAGCCTCTATCCCTAGTGCACAAAACACTATCCAACAGCCCCTCCGCCTAGCACACAACACTTTCCAACAGCCCCTCCACCCAGCACACAACACTATCCAGCAGCCCCTCTACCGTGTACACAACACTATCCAACAGCCCCTCACACAACGCTATCAAAAAGCCTCTATCCCTAGTGCACAAAACACTATCCAGCAGCCCCTCCACCTAGCACACGACACTATCCAACAGCCCCTCCATCTAGCACGCAACACTATCCAACAGCCCCTCCATCTAGCACACAACACTATCCAACAGCCCCTCCGCCTAGCACACAACACTATCCAAATGCCCCTCCATCTAGCACACAACACTATCCAACAGCCCCTCCGCCTAGCACACAACACTATCCAAATGCCCCTCCACCTAGCACACAACACTATCCAACAGCCCCTCCGCCTTGCACACAACAGTATCCAAATGCCCTTCCCAGCATGTGAATCGTTGGTGCCGCTGGGTATATTTTATCTTCATATGCAGTAATTATGCACTTTGCTTTAACCGCTCACAGCAGGACACACAATCTCTTTTATATGTATAGCGATGACTTTGTATTTTTGGCTTTGCCTGTTTTTCATTCTCCCAGGTTACCCACAGACCTGGTGATCGACGGCCATTAACTCTTCACTAACTCTTCCTCATATTATACAACGAATTACAAAACTCAGGGGCTGTACTCAGGGGACGCTAATCCCAACTCCCCAAAAAGGTTCGGCCAAGGGCAGATGGACAGGAGACAGGAGCCTGTCTACCAGGTCAGGGTGGGTTCCTCCCCACTGACCCTGAACCCCCCATCAAACTCACAATTACCCTTACATGGCTACCAAGTGTCCCAATTTATTCTGCACAGTCCTGGAAAAGGCCCCCTCCTCCCCCATTCTGCGTTGGCTAAGTGCTACAGACAGGAACGCCATTACAGCAAACGATAAAACCTACGAACGGAGAAAGTGACGGATAAAACTTAATTATGAAAAATATTGGAATTGACATAAAATTGACAATATAATTAGCGTAATTGCGGGAACGCGTTCAGAGACCGAATACATGAAAGGGATTACGGGGAGGAAATCGTTTACTGCCAATATTACGGGGATTATTAATTCATGCATTTACCTGACAGGCATCCAGCAGCCACACAGCGGACTCTCTATTCACTGAACGCTACGGCCGGGGGCCACCGGAGGGCCAGCTTCTGCTGGCTGAGCATACTGGGATTCGTAGCCCTCTAACCAGAGCCAAATGAGCAAAGGAGTAAATAATTTACCGCATTTCACAATGTATTAAAGAAATAATGTAAATATATTAACCCAGAACCCGCAGGCAGATCGGCCCCATCCGGCCCCCGTCTAGTCGCCCGTTTCTCCTGCTGTAACGACTCAAACCTTAATCAGTCGTTGGTCTCGTCTTAGATTCAGGAGCCGTATGTCTATCCCATGCATGTTTAATACCCTCACTGTATTACCCTCTACCACCTCTGCTGGGAGGCTGCTCCATTTATCTAACACCCTCTCGGTATTGTAAAACTTCACACATCAATGTCAAATGCAGCGATAACAGAACACAAAGATCAAATCTTTGGAAACCAAGGCTTTTTGTAGTAAAATGAATAATTAAACTCTACAGGAAACAAGCTTTAAAAAAATGGAGGTTTCAAAAAGATTGGGCTCTCAATTACTCCGTTTGAAGAGGAGACATCAGAGGAGCGTCAGATATCTCACAGCGGAGTCGGAGAAACTTGTTTAGTAAACAGATTAAGGAACAGGCGCTGCGCTCACGGATCCTCCACGTCCTCATCCATCAAAGATTTTTTACCAAAAGCGAAGCGAATTCTCCGTGACCCCGATTTACGGCTCGAAACATTTTCTCTGTTTTGGATTTGCTATAAAAAAGGGGACAGTTTACGGACCTCGTCCTCCACGCTCTGACAGTGTCTGCCGCTGATTGGCTGCTTGTGAACAGGTCTACGGGCCCCTGCCAGAGAACAGGTGGACTGCGCTACGGAATCTGCAGGCGCCATATAAATAAACGGAATGGAATTCCTTCATCACAATGTTACAGAAATAGAACGTTTCGCTTTCTTTGGATGAAAACTCATTAAATTCTTGACTCATTAAATCCTTTTTCGCTCGCGGCCTCTAAAATTTCACACGGCCACAACAATTTACAGCCAGTAAAACACCAGGAAGCCCTGCTTGTGATCAGGTGTGATAAACACAGATTTGTTTAGACCCAAGAGTCGCTTTCTGGCCAATCCTTACGGCAAAAAAAAACAAACCAAATGAACGAAGCGCCTGCGATTTGCCCTCCGTGGCTTCCCTTCCATCATTATATATAATCCCCTAATTATATGATTGGAAGATGGGAAGGAGGCACATATGGAACCTTTACCATAATCGGCTACTGTGAGCGGCTCCAACACACATCCCAAGAATGCCAAAAATGTGCAATTTGTTACATCGCTAAATTGTCAGGGAAACTTCAATTTTCTAATTAAATTTGAATAATTCCAACCGTTTATTCTGAGCAACAACGACGAAAAAGCTTTCTGTAATCAATCCGGTTACAGCGAGTTAAATGGAAAACAGTAGCCCCGTATCTGGTTTAAAGAAATTGCTAACATATTTCGGGTTTTCGAGGCTTTTCACTCAAATTTAATACACTTTCCATGAATGCTGACGAGATTACCTTCCCTGTACGAAAGGCGTGCAATCTCTTCCGATACTTTAAAAAGAAAAACGCGTTTTAAAAAATAGCTATTTTTAGTGAAAACACTTGAATTATTTAATATATATATATATATTTTTATTATTATTATTATTTTTATTATTTTTAATTCAATATCAAAACTTGTTTGTAGGACATTAAAAGCCTGATCCACCAAGACTGCTGAATTCTATAACTAAATGCAGCGTTAGAAGAAATAATTGTTTAATTACTAAAGTATTTTGTCTCTTTCACAATTTTTGCCAGGAACACTTAATTGCCGTGTATTTAGAAGAGAATGTACCGATTCCATAAAAGCTAAAAAGCTTCTTAAAAGTTTGTGTTCTTCTTATGAGATAAAACCTTCCGAGGAAACCATAAACTAATAGATCAGCTAATGATTGAGCTGCTTAACATCCCAGAGAATGGAACTGCACCTTTACCAGCGTCTAATGCAGAATTACACTAAAGAACCGAGGGTTACAATGTTACCAGTTAAGTAGACATTATATTTAAATTATCCCCCCAAAAAACTGCTTACGGCGTCACTCATACTTACTAAGATTTAGTGCCCCCCAAATATAATCACTTGGAGAGTTATGACATCACAAAAAAGCTTGCCCAACGAAACCTCTATAATTAGGTCATTGCGCCTGTAAAGATTCCAAGCGTTTGCCCAAAAATGTTTGCTTATTTTGTGTATTAATAAATGAGGGATTGCCCCTGCGCTGTGGGTAATCTTCCCTCTGATTGGTGTTGGTCTGGTGAATGCTGAATGTAACCCTGAAATTGTTTCTAGATATTTTTGGCACAGCCTCTCATGGCTCGTAAATCGGTTTCAATATCATACAAAAATAAATGCAACCTAAGAAGTTACGTATTTTATTCTATACTTTGAAGTTTAAACTACTTTGTTCGGTTTGTTACTTTATTAAATAAAACATCAAGGAAGATTCCCCCGATATCCATCAACTTATATATATATTTATGTGTAATGGGTGTTTGTGTATATATGTATGTTTATGGTGTTAGAGTGGCTGTGTGTGTGTATGTATGTATGGATGTGTAAGTGTATGTTGTAAGAGTGAGTGTGCGCATGTAAGTGTAAGGTGTTAGAGTGAGTATGTAGAGATCGTAAGCTTGCAGGCCGAGCCTCTCCACCTAATGTATCGGTTTGTCTCAGTCTGATAATGCTCATCTTGTCAGACCCCTTGAATATATGGATTGTATTAAGCGCTGCGTAGACTGTTGGCGCTATATAAATAAAAGATAATAATAATAATGTAGAGCTGCCCCTGACACGTCATACTTCATTCACAGCCCCACAGCAATCATTATCTCCCAACCAGCAGAATTATTATCCTCTACCAATATGGGGTGTATTGCATTACAATCATCCCTCTCCATCTTCATGCCCCCCAACATAACGTCTCATCATTTTCACACCCAGCATTATTTCCTCATCATTTTCATCTCCTTCCCTTAGCGCAGCTCTCTAACACAAACGTATCTCTCCCCTCTCCTCCCCGTCACTGGCCCCGGAGTCTAGCAATCTGTGGTGCGGTGCGGTGCTGGCTGCCCTGGCACCCAGACTGCACACATAGGACTTTACCTCTCCCCTTTCTTCCTCTCTCCTCTTTGATCCCTTCTCACTATCTCTCCTTCTCTTTATCTCTTCTTTCTATCTCTCCTCGTCTATCCTTATATTTCTCTTTATTTCTCCCCTCTTTCTCTTTACTTCACCCTTTTTTCCTTTCGCTCACCATTTGGTATATCTCTTCATTCTGCTCATTCTTTTCCTCTTTTTTCTCCCTTCCTTCTTTCCATCTGTCTCTTTTATCTTCCCTTTTCTTTAATCCTCTTCTTTCTTATTGGCTCTCTTCTTTCTCTCCATCTCCTCCTCTTTACCTCACCATTCCCCTATATCTCACCTGTAGGTTTATCTCTCCTGCTTATTCATGTTTTACCTCTCCTCCTTTTTCTCTACAGTCTCCCTCTCTTTCTTTTTTCTCTCCGCCTTTTCTTTGATCCCCCTCTTTCTCATTAGCGCTCCTCGTTTTTTAATCTCATCTCTCCATTTTCTTGCTAACCCCTTCTCCCTATCTCTCATTATCTAATCTATCCCATTTCTCTTTATCTCTCCTATCTTATTTCACTTTTCCCATCTCCAATTCTCATTCTTTCCCTTTCTTCCCCATCTCTTTTTCATTTTCTCCTCCATCTCTCCCCTTTTTGAGGAGGTAGGGTGTTAGGTGAGAAATATGTCAGTAACCTCTTGTACGCACATTTCCACACACGTGTGCAGCTTAGAGGGAACACTGGCTGTGGGGTACATTGTATATTTTCTTATTTTTATTCACTAGTAAAAATATTAAACTTTCTCATGTAAAAACAAACAAGAATTGTGTATTTACTCAGGTTATTTATTTTTCAGTATGTAATTATTTTTTCGGATGTAACACGCTCCAGTGCATGATATAATGACCGTGCTTCTGAAAGATTTAGGTCTAACCTCAAACAAACTATTCTCAACTCAAGCGTTTCAAATGAAATAATATAAGAAATAAGCCTCTGCTTGGCTGGGATGACAGACTCACGTTCCATGTCCGCAGCCCCTTCCGCTCGGAAATCATTAGCAAATAGAATACGCATTCTGGGATTCAGAATGTGAAGCTGCACAAGTGAGTATGTATTCATGTTACAGTGAGAGTGCGAGCGTGAATGCATAAGTATAAATATGTATGAGCATGAATGTGTAAGTGTGTGAGTGTAAATGTGTAAGTGTGTGTGAGCGTGAATGTATAAGTGTATGAGCGTGAATGCATAAGTGTAAGTATGTATGCGCATGAATGTGTAAGTGTGTGAGTGTAAATGTCTAAGTGTGTGTGAGCGTGAATGTATAAGTGTGTGAGCGTGAATGTATAAGTGTAAGTATGTATGAGCATGAATGTGTAAGTGTGTGAGTGTAAATGTATAAGTGTGTGAGCGTGAATGTGTAAGTGTGTGAGCGTGAATGTATAAGTGTAAGTATGTATGAGCATGAATGTGTAAGTGTGTGAGTGTAAATGTCTAAGTGTGTGTGAGCGTGAATGTATAAGTGTGTGAGCGTGAATGTATAAGTGTAAGTGTGCCGGGTATGAAGGTATCACAGGATTCTACAGCCCTATAATGTATGCTCCGTATAGACCCAGCATCACGGTTATTGTGACATTAAGTGGGTTTTAACCAGTTTGAATCCCCATGCACCTCCTCCAACTGGCAGTCACACGATTCATTTGTTTTTACAAATATATACCTGTTAAGTCAAACTATATATAATTAAACAAAAGTAATGCCGTAATGCTATAATTTGTCTTTCACTTTTCCCCGTTCTCTGAGCCGCCTGGACGCTCCCTGCATCTCCAACGCGCATCTTATTCCCGTCATCGCAGTGCTTTAGAGTTTTAATTTAAGACCCATTTAGGCGTTTTATTAAATCTGTGCGCTGACTGCATTTCACATTTAAATACATGTTAAGTCTTTCTTAAAATGAAACTCATCCATAACGCCTTTTGTCTGTTCTGCGTTTGGCTCCCGGCCTTAACACGTTGGAAATTAAAAGTGTCTGCTGGAAATCAGATTGCGGCAATTCCAAAACATTACGTCGGGCGCTTTAACTAATTGGCTGGAAGGTGGTGGTCAGGGGGACCTCGCACGCCCCAAACGGTCGCTTTTAAAAGAATATATATATCATTAAGACATGTCAGTTGTACAAAGTAATATATATATATATTTTTTTAAATAATCCCACCAAATAAAAATTCAAGAATGGGCTTGGCGAGTTGCAGAATGAAATATTTGCAAAAATTAAGAATTAAAATGAAAGAAGGTTGAGACAAATCCAAAATTTGGGGCCAAAAAAATGGCAAAAATAAAATAAATAAATAAATATATATATATAATAAAGAGGGTCCAGCTCAATAGCCATGACTTCTAAACCATTGCTGGCACCTATAATATATTTTTTTATTGATTTATTCCTTTCCTTCTCCATTATATAAATTATATATATTATGTAAATTAATTATGTAAATTATGTAATTATGTAAATTAGGTTACTGATTTGGCATTTACATTCTAAAATACTTGGGTTAACCTTTTATTTATTGGGTCCCCAGTACTGGTGTTTTCCTAACGTTACCGGCATCCTTTGTAGCTTTCTACTTCCTAGGCCCATAATTGGCCAAATGCGCAAAAAAGTTAGAACCCTTTCCTGAATAATACCTAATGTGAGAAAAAGTGAATTTGCTATGAAACTTTAATGTTAGAGAAATTAATTTTTTTTTTTAATTAACAGCTTGGAAACATTAAAAAATATAACAAAATAGACAATCCATTAAATAATGACATTGAAAATGTTTATTTATTTCAAGTTTTTGCTTAAATGTTAATTTTTTATTTATTTTTTACAAAAATGCATAATTGCCCACTGGATTTGAATATCGGGAATGCGTTTGTTTTGATTCCATCACCAGAGGTCGCGCAGTACAAGGTTCTAGGTAAAGGCAACGGAATGAAGAAAAGCCGGAACCAGCGGGAGAAAGCGAAGGTAACATTTAGGAGGACGTCGGAGGACGTTAACACATCGTATCACTTTGTTGATTCTCATAAGTGAGAAAAGCCAATTACATTCATGCTCTACATACAGCAGCGCGCGCACTCCCAACACACGCCGCTCGTCATCACCAGCACGGCGACAACAACAAGCTCACTTCAACCCAGGAGATACGGTAGAACCTCATGGACGAAAAGGTGACAGCTTACAACTAACAGAATCTCCTTTATGGATCAAAGTATTATCTAGAAGAGCCAAAGAAAGAAAGCCGCAGGTGAAAGATGCAGTAGATTCAACATCACGTAAACTGGCGGAAACCTAAAGATCTGGGGCATGTCCATTAAGCAAAACAAGTACAATTTTTGATTCATCTGAAAGTAATGAAAATGGTAATGGCGAGGAGGTTAGTTGCCCCAAAATGGGAGTGAAATGAGGACAAGCATCTGTTCCAAGCACATCCTGTTCCTTCCTCCATTGTTATTAACGTCTTCCCGCGACAGATTTCTCATTTTACTCTTCAAAGAGGCCACCGCATGACCATCGGTGGTGCACGAGCACTGCGTGTTCTCATGGGGCGGTGAAAATTTCCACTTGGTTAATGAAAAGCTTTTCTTCGCGTGAAACGTATCGTGAAGAGTAAGGACGTCTTGGGACTTCCGTGCCACATCTCCATTATCGACGTCACTTGGCCCTCGAAATCAAAAGGATTTCTGGAAAAAAGAAAAAGTTCCCTTTGCTCAGTTCGGGACCTCCCTCCCTCTGCCGTTCCTTCCTTCCCCTCATCGTGGTATTTTGGCTCCAGCTTCCAAGCGCCGCTAGCTTTTGATCTTTGCACCCCTCGCGAGCTCCTGGCACGAGCGGTGCCCAAGACTCCAATAAAAACGTAGACCTCTGCTGTGTTTTCGTCATGTGAAATGATTAAGACCGGTTTCGCCTCCCCAATTCCCCCCTTTATTTTTACGAACACACCGCCGCTTCAATCCGTCTCTTGGACAGAGATGGAGTCTGTCTGGGCTTCCCTTCCCGAAAGACACACACGCTGCTCTCATCAACGCCCTCCCACCGCTGACGCTCGCTTGGAATCCACCACCCCCCCGTCCGTATTTCCATCGCGCAACTCAAGGAGACAGAATTTTGAGGGAAAAAAGCTGTAATATTTATTAAAAAACAGATAGCATCTTTAAAGTCTTTAATCTTAAATAGGTAGAGAAATGAGTTCACGTCGTTGCCTACCTGGGACTTTCCTCCAAGCTAATTGCATAGTACTTCACAGCGAGACCTCATAAAAATAAAAGAGCGTGTCCAAATGGAGACCGGGGAGAGTAATCAGAAAACATTTTGGGTCGCGTTCAAGACTTTAAAATGAAACGGGTGGCAATGGTAGAAAAAAAAAGAAAAAAAGAAAAAAAACACAAAAGAGGGAGCATATGAGGCCACTAAACCGTCTGAAGCAAGTAATCTTTCTTACCCTGATGTCGAAATAGCGAATGGAGGCGGACGTTTAACTCTTCGGCTGCTCGGAAAACCCGTAGCTTTTAAAAACAAAAAAATAGAGATAGTCACCCAAACGATGACCCGACAAAAAAAGTAGACCGAGATCAAACAAAAAAAAAATGCAATAATGGTTGAAAGTTCACATTAAAACTTAGAACATCTGTCCTGGATATTGGCGGCAACATTTTTGGAAACAAAAAAAAAATTGCCCACATTGGTTAGCAGATTGAAGACCCAATTGGGGTCATTTTGGTGTAAATATTGTGCCATTCAAGTATTGGCCATCGTAGTGTATTCCGCTCTACCGGTCCTTAGAGAGTCTCCCATGGAATTCCGTGACGCTCTCCGATTTTATATACGAGACACCGAGAAAGGAGGAGATATCAAAGTCCGCCAATCTACAAAAGGACCTCTTCTTAAAGAACAGCGGAAAAGTGGATTTTCCACGGCCATTTTTATATTAATTTTATATTATATTTTATAATATTTTATATTTATGAATAGCGCACATTTTTATCATTTTTTTTACATGTTTAACAGATTTAATAATAATAAAAAAAATTGATTATAAAACAAATGATAAAATACATAAAAACAACAACTAATTATTAAGAACAAGCCACATCAGGGAAGGAATTTCTTAAAAAAACAAAAATCTGTGGTTTTTTTTGAAGGTTTTGGGTTCTTCTATAAGGAGCGTTCTTGCCGTGATGGACCTTGTGGGTATAAAATGTTGAGTAGAATAGGCCTACGAGTTTGCTTATTCCGCCCAAGCAGCTGTGATTCCGACGTCTTCCCCAGGCGAGGTTATGCGAAGAGTTTCGGAGCCAGGTGTCCTTACAGCAACTGGAAGTGAATAAGGTAAGAGGTTGAATAATGAACTTGCTGTAAGCTTCTCACCGGCCAGAGGTGGTCCCTCCGAGAACGGAGAAGGCATCTTAATGAGGCAACGTGGGGGAAGATGAAACATCTACAGCTTCTACTGTATGTGATCCAACATCAATGGAAGGGCCTCACTGCCAAGGTCGTAAATGTAACACTTCTCAGGAACGTTTGGGGAAAGCAGAGCTAGCCTCCCCTCTCCACTTCCCCATCCAAGAAAATCCTTCTTTTCACTCAACCGATGACTATAAATCCACAGATATGAAGCGCATGGTTAAGTTACTTACGGAACGATCGGGTTTCGTGGGAAGGTTCATTGGTTTTACATTTCCTGCTTTTTGAGCCGGTCCAAAGCGCAGTGCGGGTCACGCGATGGCATGGCGCTAGCAATGGAGTCCCAGGCGACGCCAAAGGCGACTGGAGGAGCGTTTCTTAGGTTTTCACCATCCTTCTGGTCTTTTCCGTATCCTTCATCGCAGGACTAAATGTGACCAAATCCAACTCGGACCAAAATAAGCTTTAAATTGAGGCAAATGTTGTAATCAAAACAGGGGAAGAATTCAGAAAAGAGTCGGAAATACCGTAAATGTTTCGTCCGTATCGGCCCTTTTAAATTTTGTAACAAAAACATACGACGGTCCCAGCGGAACACGAGTTGCTTCACTCCAATGATTTGGAAGCTCCTATTGGCTGTGGTGAAACCATGACGATATCACACCAGCCAATAAGACGGAGAACTGTTGAGCTGTAGGGTTCCTCGGCTAAAAACTCTGCTAATTCTGAGGATTTAATCCAAAATGTGTTTTTATTCTGAAATTAGTTTTTTTTCTATTGTAACTAAACATTCCGCATAATATTAAAATCTCCATCATTATTGTAAAGTGATCCAGACGGATCTGTGTGAGCGGGTTTGGTCCTGTGCACCAATATGGCGGAGATGAGAGGTTTTGGCCTCTGGTGTTTAATGGAGAGTGAGTGGAACTAAAACCCGCTCAGACCGCCCTGTTTTGCCCCTCGGAGGTCCGGTAAGATATTCCAGGTTTGGGTTTTTATGAGTTTAGATATAATAGGGTTTCTGAGCGCTGAGCGTTTACTTCAGGCAGAGCCGCGGTGAGGGCCACTCAGTAGAGCACCGAGTACAGCACCGAGTACAGCATAGAACTACCCGCCTTACACATAAACCGCAGCTTCTATCGTGTGCAAAACATATAAGGGGTTCTATACGTGAACATAAAATAATGCAAACTTACAAATATAAATCTGGATCCTTTGTCTCGATGACATCATTGTACGCGGCTCTCGCACAGGTTACACTATGGGGGTGACTATTTACTAAACCAAATCATAAGTACAGAGGGTCTGACCCCCCCCATGGAAGTCAATACATCGATTTTTACTTCTAGGGTGCTAAGACTTTCTAATTCATTCTGATTTAAAATTCCCCAAACCCCGGAGGGCAATAATATCAAAAAAAAATTATGAGCCACAAAAACTGGATTATTCGAGAGTCACCTTTACGCTGGGATTTCCATAAATGTGAAGTTTCTATAATGGATTAGCGAAAAATTATGAAATAACCAATAAAAAAAGAGATAACAGCCTTCCCACCTCACCCTTAGCACGCATGTGATTGGCTGCCGTCACTCCCATTGACTTGCGTCTGCAGGAAGTGTACTTAAGTAGAGGCAGCCGTGGCGAGGAGAATAATGATTCGCAAAAGTCCAAAAAAATCGACTCCAAAGCGCATTAAAAATGTTAAACATTTGGGAAGTAAACTGCATTCCACCTACGCTACTGAATTTAACGCAGTTCTGCATTAGAAACACTATTTCTAGTCCTAAAACCTTCCCAGAAATGATTTTTTTCATCATGTAAATTTATTGCCGCATCCATAATTTGTTTTAGGGATTTTTTTTTATGCTATGTGTTGTTTTTAGGCACAAAAAAGAATAAAAATGAGAGATCAACTCGGGTTTATTTGCTAAAAATGTTTTGAGCGCAATTAGCAATTTGTATGAGCTGCACAGGGGCGAGGCGTTGGGGCGAGCGCAGCGACGCTCGGCGCAGGCGCAGTAAATGCGCATATCGCAGTCTAACCCCCCGGGTTTATAAAACGTGGAATCTGCCACATCTGTCATTTATTGGCGCCGTACGCGCTACAAAGTAACGCACTCTTTTTGGAACAGATTCAGCTTGAAAAGAAAAAAGTAGCCAAATAAATAAAAGACAATCGTTTGAAAATAAACCGCTTGCCGCTCAGAAAATAAGATTAAGAGAAGCCTAATAAGTACCACCCAGGAGCTGCAATCGGGCCGGACCCCGTACGGAGTCATTATCCATGCGCTAACGAGCGGGATTCCTTTCATCCGGCCTTGCAAGGCATAGACGGGGCGTTAAGGACGTTAATATTCTGCATCCCTGGGGGGCACTCGGACCCCCCAACCGGACACCATAGTGAACCTCGTACCACACAGGTGGAGAAGACACGGTACCCAGGGGCCCTGCTGTTCCTTTAAGGCCATTTGCCAAGCCTCCTAATACCTCAAAAGGACAAAGAGGGGCAATAAGATGAGTATGAAAAGCCCCCCATTTAACCCTTTCACTGCTCACGACTCCGGCACGGAAAACGTTTTAAAAACTAAACTTTAAATTAAATATAGATATATAGCTCATGCTTGGGCTGTCAGGATCTCTGAGCGAACGGGAACATTCTCAGGTTTTTGGGTAATGGGGTAATTTTTCATGATCAGTAAGTGGATTTTGGGGTGAATTTGGAGGTTTTTAGAATAATGAATGAGGCAAAACTTTATAGGTTTAAGGGATTATTACCGGGAAGGGTTTGGGCATCCGTCGAGACTAGGAACGATGCTTCTAATGCAGACGTTAAAATCAGCAGAGCAGGTGGAACGGCAGCTTTAATGGGTCGGCCATCGTGGCTGTTGGGGGAGGGGCAGATTTTTAGAGTTAAGCTTCCGGCTCTGGCACTTTAAGGCCGACGGCCATCATGTGGAGCACCCGGCGGCCCCCCAGGCACTTGTGCCAGATGCCCGGCCCCTAGGCAGTCATTATCCCACCATACTCCATATGCCTCCGGCCGCTAGGCCGCGCAGCGAGAAGAGGCAATATATCTCTATTATTTTTAAACTAATTTGGAAAGACTTTCAAGGGACTGAAGATGAAGACATTTTATCAACACGAGCTAATCGCCAACACTTAGGGGTTTAATTATAAAACCATCATCACTTCAGATTGTTTGCTGAAGAAAACGGATGACTTTTTACTTCGATATTTCTTATTCAGCGTCTGCAAAACGTTATTTTATTAAAAATATTAGGAACACAAAGCGCATTTCTGCCGATCTGAAGAAAGCCTTCAAATTAATTCCAAAATTGTCAAATCAGCGACATCCAGAGCCAATTCATCAATTCTTTAATTTACTTTGCACTTCCTACGTCGTGCGAATTTAATTCTTCCCGTTTTGGAGATATTAATGTTATTGGGGAATATTTTACCTCCGCCGAGCTGACAAAGCTTCCAGAACCATCCGAGCACCTGAGTGCCGCTCTGTAACAAACACGCTCTCCCCTATGTACTAGATTTAATGTATGCATATTTACAAAAACGACGAAAATAGTCTTTTACAACTAAAATACTTCATACATTTATTGTATACAGTAATATAACCCCCCCAGCGCTGTATACAGTAATATAACCCCCCAGCGCTGTATACAGTAATATAACCCCCCAGCGCTGTATACAGTAATATAACCCCCAGCGCTGTATACAGTAATATAACCCCCAGCGCTGTATACAGTAATATAACCTCCAGCGCTGTATACAGTAATATAACCCCCCCAGCACTGTATACAGTAATATAACCCCCCAGCGCTGTATACAGTAATATAACCCCCCAGCGCTGTATACAGTAATATAACCCCCAGCGCTGTATACAGTAATATAACCCCCAGCGCTGTATACAGTAATATAACCCCCAGCACTGTATACAGTAATATAACCCCCCAGCGCTGTATACAGTAATATAACCCCCAGCGTTGTATACAGTAATATAACCCCCCAGCGCTGTATACACTGACAATATTTTGGGTGATTCTCCCCGTTAAACACCGCACTGAGCTGATGCTGTATGGAGATGCTAATGAAGTCCGTTCCTCCATAGAGACTTTCATTTCAAGACTACAGATTTTTCCCAAATGCAGTACTTTCAGTTCCATTCATTGTTTTTTTTATCTTCCCTGAGGTAAAACAAACCATTAAACTAAATTCCTGATTGAAATACAAAAAGGCACAAACTTTGGGTAGTTTTGAAAAATGGGTAGTTTTCCCTTTAAGGACCGTCAGTAATTTATAATTCTCTCGTCTTAGTGAGAGGTACAAAAAAAAAAAAAAACCTTCATCAAAGTCCCGTTCAATCCATTTACCACCAAGAAAAATATATAAAACTCAAGGACAGAAAATAAATGGGGAAGAAAAAAATCAGAGGGAAGGAATTTTACTGAATAGCAACAAGTCATCCAGAATGTGCTTTCTGGAAATGAATGATGGCGAGAGCGTCGGATGCACAGGCGCCACGTGCCGCTCGGGGGGCTCGCCGCCGCGCTTTGATCTTCTCACCAGTCATTTCTCATAAGATACAAATAAATAAAAATCAGTGATTTCAGCTAATTATAGTACAGTTTATAAGCGGTTACGCTGGATTCTAGAACGCGCGGCGGATAAAAGGGCCTGAAATACAATGGAATGTGTGAGCCCCGGCTCCGCAATCCCGCACAGCGCATCGCTAATTGGGCCAATTATTATTATTATTATGATTATTAGTATTATTATTATTACTTTTTAGAAGTTAGGTTTGCTCCCAGTACAAATTTCATTTTGAAGTTCATTTTTTTTTCAACAAAAGGGAATATAATGTAAGCTGTCCTGTCTAAGACAAAAATCACAACTGAATCCAACGCAGAAAAGCCTCTGTCAATCGTTTTATCATCATTTTCTTTCAACATTCTGATTTTATGGCAGGTATTCAGATATATTTTTTCCAATTAAGGCATCAACCAAAAGCACAGCCGGGGTATTTCATCCAAATTCCCCTCCGTTTCCCATGATCCTTCAGTGCAGGCGGCATCGGGATCCTTCCATAAGCCCAAGCAGGAAGTTGGAAGCCGCTTCCCGTTTTCTCCCGTGTAAGCCCAAACAGGAAGTTATAAGCCACTTCCTGTTCTCTCCCTGCGTCAGCCCAAGCAGGAAGCTGGACGCCGCTTCCTGTTCTCTCCCCGCATTGTTTTAGCGGGCGGCGCATGAGCCTCTAGCGCTAGAGATTGTTTCCAGACGCGCAGGTCCCTCCGTAACGCTATTATCACAGATATCTCAGGGTGACGGGGCGATTTATACCCCGTGACGGGGCAGCACAAAAGAAGAAAACATCCTTTAGAGGCGCTCATGAGTTGGGTTAATCTGTGGGTTTGGGGCATCAGGCAGGGAAATGTGGGGGTCGCTTTCAGTGACCCCCCCACTTCTGGATAGTTTCTGTGGCCACATTAAGATGGCAGGGGGAGGGGAGTACAGCGCCCCGATACACCTAACCCCTGTGGGGATTTATTAGAAATAAAAAGGTTCTGGAAGTCTCTCCATGAAAAGGCTTGCGAGGCCGCGCTGCATCAGGCTTGTTTTTCGCTCTCATCGCTGTCAGGCCGGAGCCATGAAATATACGGAATTAAAATTCTGCAACGAGACACTTGTGACCTGTGGAGCAGAACAGCTGCGGCGGGGAGTCTGCAGAGACCCCGGGCCCTGCACAGAGCAACGCGCTCCCTCGTTACAGTCTCCGCGCAGACCGTTCAGTAAATGACATCACTCGGCAAACGGGTCCAAGAACCCGGCCTCGGCACACAGACCCCCCCGCTCCAGGGCCAAAACAAACAGCGTTTTATAACCAACGCAACCACGAGTCATACGGGGGCCATGCGCGGATCGCATGCTTAACCCCTTCAGAGCCGGCGGGATGTGCCGCGTCATCCAGTTCAAACTCTCCAGTTTAGTGAATACGTCCCTCGGCCAATTTCAGAGAATCGTTGGTCCACTTGGGTCTCGGCATCGTTTATTGACCATCGTTTAATGGACTCAGATTTCACTCCGTGTCCATGGTAACGGAATTCTGGATCAAAAAAAAAAACTTTTGCGGTACGATTTGTAAATACCCTAATTCGGATGATTTTCATTCAATGTAAAATATTAGTTAACCCCCCCCCTTCCTCCTTCTCCACATTCAGAAAGAAAATAATAAAATCATAAAATTCAGGGAGATGTGAAACGAGCCGATAACGAGCGCGCCGTCCGCTGCTGCAGTCGGGAAGACGTTTAAACGCTCGCAGCCGCCGCCGGCGCTCTGGGGTTTAATCAATAATTTTAAAGTATAGACACGTCTAATTTTAAGATTTTAAGGTCTCAAAATTATTATTAACATTACTTATTGTTTTATATAGCGTCATCATATTCCGCAGCGCTGTACAACGGGCACAATACCTTAATAATAATAATAATAATGAAAATAATAATTTTGTCCCCAATTTTTGGGGTTGTAATCTATTCATTTCAGTTTAAAGGTTTACAGCCCGGCTGCGATCAGCGGGAAGCGAAATATGTAAAGCAGTAATATTATAACAAAAAAATATTTTATACAAAAAAAAAACCCGACATAAGCAAATAAACAGAAAAATAAATACAAATTATTACGATAAACGTGAATTCCTATTGAAACCGTTTGTTGGTTCCAGACAGCTCTGGAAATAAGGAAATAAATTGTCTTTTATATAAATTTTGTTTCACATTTTTTGGTTTCGGAAGGCTCTGATATTATGCTGGTGCCGCTATATATAAGGTCTGCCTGTTACCCCAAATACCCCTCCCCCTTTATCCTAAATACCCCCTTCATCCTGTAACACATTGATGGCCGATTTGGGGAAAACCATCAGCGGCATCACACTTAATACTTTAAAAATATATTTCAGAATTTGGCATTAATCACTAGGAAAAATAAGTAAATTAATTAAGATTATTTATACAAAAAGCATTTTTTAAAAATATATACAAAAAAATATGAGTTAATTAGAAAGAAAGAAAAATTTGTAAAAACATTCCGACCAATCGCCGCGGTCTCTGAACCTATAAAGGTGCGGTTTATAAAGATCAGCTCTGTGCCAAACTCTAAATATGGAGCAGTCACCATGGAAACAGGTTAAGTATTCTTACTTATGGCACCTGTCATGCTAATCAATCAGAACCAGATAAAAAAAAATTGGGTAATAATTTTACAATTGAATTCAAATTTAGCAAATTTATCCAAAAGTCATTTAATTTGAATGCATTTTTTTTTAAAGCAGGCGATGAAAGGAGTGAAAGGAAACGGCCGGATTCTGTTTATTATTATCTGACATTTCTTGAATTCCCGCTTTAAGTGGATCTGTCACTTTTTCACAAACTTTACATTTTACAGTTCAGTAACTAAATAAACGCATGTAACATTATTTACAGGTCAAAATAAGCAATATATGTGTATTAGAACCCCCCCCTTATGCGGTTACCATGGGAGCGGCCATCTTAACTTCCTGTTATCGGGATCTGCAGAATTATTCCTCCCCGTTAAGTTATCTCTCCCCTGTTACGTTGTTACGGTTCAGGCAGCCTTTGTAAGGATGAGGCAGGAGAAGGGAGAGAAAGCGCCACATAATGCTGGCTCTGCCACAGGCTGCCACCTATCAAGGCCAACTATTGAAATGACTGACGCTACAGGCAGATTTAATGTAATAAATGTCGTTTTGGGGCGAAAAACCTTTACTGCTTATCCCAGACATCGCAATTCTTTCCCTCCCCGGCGGCTCCGCTGCTGCTCCCGATCACGAGGTTTTCTTTTAGTTTTAGATCCTATTAAATAATAAGGGATTGATATCTAAAAATAACTGATTTTGGTTAAAGGACGGTAATCGTATTATTCTTGCATTAAACAGAACCTTTTAATAATCACGTAAAAGGCTTTTTTTTTTAACGATTCATTTCCATGTTATTAAAACTGAAAATTCTTTGGAATAAACATATTTTGGCTCCCTGCCCGGCGCAACTTAAAACAAAAAAAACCAAAAGAATAAATCATTTAAAAACATTGATTTATAAAATGTTTCCAATCTTCACAAATACGCAATGATAACTTTAACCGAAAAACTCCCCGGTGGGCGGCGGCTGTTTGTGTGAATATAATAACACGTATACATTAATGGTTAATAATATTATATTGCGTAGTTATATACTATTATTGGATTGCATAAATCTGTGCAAATTGGGGCCGAGGAAATAAAACAGATTCCCCTTAAACTGAATCTGATATGATGAGGCTTAGGGTCATTTTTTTCCTCTAGATTGCAAGCTCCTGGGAGCAGGGCGCTCCTCACCTGTTCTGTCAAATTGTTATGTTATATACGACATGTTATGTCCAGTCTACCTATTATACAGCGCTACGGAATATGATGGCGCTATATAAAACAATAAATAATAATAATAATGGACGGTAAATCCAAGCAGAGTCAGGAATGGGGCCGATCGTTTTAATGGTTACCTTTCAGGCCCGGTGTGGGCAGCATAACATACTGGGAGCAAAAGCACCAACTGGGAGTCTTACACACGATCCCACCGGGGGGGAATAGGAAGGAGTCGGCTTCCTGAGAATCTGCCCCTTCATCCTGAGACTGGGGCAAAAGCCCTGTGACTCTGGGGCAAATCCTGGGAGTTCCCAGGTAGGCAGAAGGAAAACCAACTGTCCTCTTAATAGCGTTACATTAGATTTATTTATATAGCGCCAGCAGATTCCGTAGCGCTGTTACAATCAGTGGAATAATTTAAAGCCACATACAATAATATACTGATACAAAAGGAAGAAAGGGTCCTGGTCCCAGGAGCTAACAATCTAGTCGGTGGCTGAGAGTCAAACACTAGGAGAGGACGGCTCGGATGGCTTAGTGTTATTTTTTTTTAAAGTTTTCTGGAAAGGAATCCACCGCTTTTATTTTGTTTGTATTTTTATGTAATTGCAGATTTATTCATTAAAATGTATCAAAGGGCGTTCTTTTGGGGTGTAGAATCCACGCGTTTTCTGCTAGAATTTCAGGTAGAAATTAATCAAAAAATCTTGCTCTGAACGAGTTTTCCTGAATACTAATTTGGGATAGTAAAGGAGTTGTGGAAACGTGAAGACTTTTTAGTAGAAAGCACAAAGCGGACAGAGCAGAGAACGTGGAGACGGATGGATGGATAGATAGATAGATGGATGGATAGATAGATAGATAGATAAACAGATAGATATATAGATAGATATATAGATAGATGGATAGATAGATGGATAGATAGTCGGCTGTGAATGGTGTGATTGGGGTTTCTGTGTCCCGTCACTAGAGTTCCTATAAAGTTTTTGTGCCCCTCCAGCTTTTGCCCCGATGCTCATTCTTCTACCAACCCTGCCGTGTCACCGGCGTTACGCATTTACTGCATGAAGGGGCGATGGACGGATGATAACGGTAATCATGGTTGCCTCGTCTCTCAGGTATAAGGACTTAAATATCACATGAGATCCAACACACAAGACAACGTTTCTAAAAAACAAAGCAAGTCTAACTTTTCTACCTTCAAGTTTCCAGAAACGCTTTCCTGTCCCCGCAATGCCGGAGCTCGGAGCCGCCGGTAACGCTCGGCTGATGCTTCTCCAGAGGGTCTCGTTAGGAGGTTCGTTATCCAACGTCGAGAGATCCTACTTGTTGTTCTTCAAGCTTTGTCCACCAGGAGATCACCCGTTTTTCTCTGGAACCCTCTCTCCGATGCTTGGGAGGTGGAACAGCCCACCGGAGATTCTCCTCTTCCCACCATCGTCCACCCGCTGCCCGCGGCTTCCTCGCCGACCGGCGGCTCCACCGAATGGGAAGCCCCTTGGATACATTTAACGGTTTTTGTATTTCCGCGTCAGGCACCAGACTTCGGGGGAAGGAGATTCCTCTGCGTTGGGCATTAAAGTCATCATTTAGCTTTCTGAGAACTCCTAGGATTCCGTTCTCCGTTCGGTTTAACCCTTTCATTTTTCTGGCTAAGTTGAATTTTCTTCATTCATTCTTCTATCTTGTCATCCAATTAACGTAAACTTCATAAAATATCAACCCAAGTCCTGATCGGCCGACTGGATTTAAAGTAAAGACGAAGATTTTGTTTTCTCGTCGAAAAACTGAAACATTTTCACCTGACTTTTGCTTCTGCGGATCCGTTTCCGACGCCTCTGCGGGCTAAGATTTTTTGTTTTAAAGTAACATAATATCTAAACAAATGTCTTTATTTAAAATGTATTCGGTCTCTTTGGGTGGAAATGAGATCTCGATGGAGCGTCTGTCAGCCCAGGACACAAAGCGCATATAAAAAGGATCGCAGTTCCCCTCACCGTTTGCCCCTCATCGTTTGCCCCTCATACACACAAAGCTTCACGTCGTTGCGATAAAATCTCCTCGGTGGTGGTTGCAGCGGCGCGTCCGAGCATCGCTGCTACGTGATATTCTCTTAAACAGCTTTACGGCGCGCCGCGCACATCTGGCGGAGAGGCATAAACCTCCTGTATCACCGCTTTACAGTCTGGACTACGTGAAACCTGATGGATTCGGGGCCATTGTTCCGCAGTTAGGGATAAGATGGCACCCGGGGGCCCGCAGCCCGTAAACCGACAATCATATCGCGCATGAAATGCAAAACAAAACATCCATCAGCCGAGCAGCGCGCCACGACGGGCCGGCAGCGAAATGTAGGAGGCGAGGAGTATAAATCGACTCTGTGGCTTAATAGACTTTGATCAGAGTTTTGGGTTCATTTACTAAGGTTTGGTTAAATGTTACATAAAATAATACATTAGAACAGGAAAATGGGCAGACCAGATGTGCCGAACGCGTCCGACCTGCCAGAAATTCAATGTTTCTGTTCTGCCTTTCATCAGGGTTATGGCTGTAGAAAGGGCTGAGGCATGGCAAGAAGGAGGTGCCAAAAACAGGGACTGTCTTGCACGAAACAGGACATTAGGGGGGTATAGAAATGTCAAAAGGAACACATTCGAGTTTGTAGTTAGGGAATTTAGTAAAATCCATTATCGGGGCTTTTAGGGCCGTAGAACCCTGCGATCCCCTCATACCCAGCAAACATTCTGACCTCCTAGAAAAGAGGGGCAACAGGGGGGGAAAGAGGGGCATCAGGGGAAGGAGAGAAGGGCATCAGGGAGTTGAAAGAAGAACATTTGGGAGGTTAGGCCGATCCCCTTACAAGGTACAGACGGGGCCACTATGCCTCATCCCTGGAGTGCGAGGATAATTCCACAGTCATACAGACCATTAGCAGGTCCTCAACCGGCGTCTTTGGTTGGATAGCAAAGCACCTGGACGGGACTGTTCTGCAAAACCAGGACTGCCCTGTATAAATTAGGACAGTTGGAAAGGATGTATAGGTGAAGTCAATTACAGAAAGATAGTAATTATTATAAAAGAGGTTTTTTCACATTCTTGTTTATCCCCAACTGTAATTGTTACCCCTATATAAATGAATCATTCTAGGGAATTATCCAGTGCTAGAGGCTCTGGCTGGAGAGAACAGGAAGTGGATTACAACTTCCTGCATGGGCTGATGCAAGGAGAGAACAGGAAGTGGATTACAACTTCCTGCGTGGGCTGATGCAAGGAGAGAACAGGAAGTGGATTACAACTTCCTGCTTGGGCTGACAGGAGGATCCCGATGCCATCTGCACTGAGGGATCGTGGGAAACAGAGGGGGATTTGCATGAAATGTCCCAGCTGTGCCTTTGGTGGATGTCAGATCCGGAAAATAAATCTGAATAATGTAAAACTAAGTTAAAATGTTTCCAGTTCTGTTTCTCTTATTGGGGAGGAAATCCTATTAACCCACAGAGTCTCCTCGTAGCTTTTTAACGCTTGGTACAAAGATTGTTGAGGACCCCGTGTTAATGCTGGCGTCAGGCACGGAGACCGCTCTGCGGCTCAAAGCAAATCCATTAAATGAATCCAAAGCAAAAAAAAAAAAGTCTTCTCAAACTGGTGACCGCCCTAAAAATTCACAAGGAAGAGCAGAAGGCGACAAGAATATGTTAATTTCTCCCCAAATATTAATAAAATCTCTAAAAAGCTTTAAAACAGAGAAACAGAGGCCTGACTTAAAAGTGATCAAATTTATGTTATTTTTTGTTAGTCATGCGGTTTAGCGGTTTTAGGTGTTTTATTGTTTTTTCTTAAATGTTAGAGAAATGACAAACTTATTATATCGGAATATTTTTTAATGATTATTTTTCCAGGTTTTTTTTTTAATGGAAGACTTTCAAGTTTTTGGCAAGATTTTGTAGACTGGCTTTTCTGTGACTATTGTGCAGCGCTACGGAACACGATGGCGCTATATGAATCTATAAATAATAATGGATGGTATGAATGATTTTTACCTATATATGCACATTATTCCAAAAACGCTATTCCTGTCTCAGGCGTTGAACGGGGTGGCTTCAATGCTTTCGGGGTGAATCTTTAGGTAGTTTGATCTATACGTCACACTGCTTTTTGATCTATACACCCCGCCGTGGCTCAAAGCATCCGAGGAAGCAGAACGGTTACCGAACGCGTCGCTCGATTCCGCTCTCAATGATCCTCGTAAAACGCTGACCCTCGCGGGAATCTCTCGCACCCGTTTTGTGTTTTTCCGAATTGTTACAAATGTTTCCAGTTAAGTAATAATCATTTTCTCTCGTTGGGCTTTGTCGTTATCGCGCAGGTATGGGGCGAACGCACAAACCCCTCGCGGCTGCCCATGCGCCTTGGGAAAGGCACAGATGTGAAGGGGCCACCCCGCATTCCAAACGAAAGATTCTGCGGCCCCGCGAGTAACAATGAGGTTAAGCGTCCACGTGGGAGGTTTCTGCCTGATATCTGACCTCCTGCCCGGCTCCGACAGCGAAGTACAAAAGAATTTCCAACTTTCCCGGCTGCTCTAATGACAAGAGGGTTCTGACATTCTATCTCCTTCCACGGGACGGAGGGGAGAGCTGAAATACTGGGGGGGGGGGTGTTTTTACACTTTTTTTTTTTTTACTCTCGGAAACCACTCGGTAAACCATTTAAACGCGAAGAATAATCATTTTCACAGCTGTGCGGAAAAAAAAACCGACTCACGATTGACAAACTCCAGAGAGTATCTTTGATAGTGTGATGGGGGGGGGGGGAGTGCGAGGAACACGACTTTTACTATTTATTAATATTCCTGCCTGAAGTCATATTTCTTAACGACAAAGGAAAAAAATCCCCACTTACCGAAAAAAAAACTGCAAATTGGCAAAATCTCACATAATTAGCGCAGGATTCCCCCAGCAAAAACTCCTTTTGGGCTGAAACCCCCATAGAGGCAAATTAACGGACATTCACAAAAAAAATAGGTCTTCCCTCTGCTTCCAAATACACAGAAACATAAAAATTTGCCGGCAGATCGGCCCCATTCGGCCCCCGTCTAGTTGCCGTTTCTCCTGCTGTAACGACTCAAACCTTAATCAGTCGTTGGTCTCGTCTTAGATTCAGGAGCCGTATGTCTATCCCATGCATGTTTAATCCCCTCACTGTATTACCCTCTACCACCTCTGCTGGGAGGCTGCTCCATTTATCAACCAACCTCCCAGTAAAACTTTCTCCCATTCCATCTCTGACCCTCTAGATTGAAATTATGGCCTCTTGTCCTAGCATTCCTCCCCCTATATAACGTTTATGATGCCGGACCGAGATGCCTATAGGGCCGCGGACTTGGTATATTTTTTCGGGTACAGTTTTTTCTTGACTAATACAATCCAGCCCAAGAAGTTATAATCGGAGAGGTTGCGGCTTGCGCCGCATTATGTCCGGTCGATGTTTTCTCTTAAGGCATCTGTCCCTGATCAAAGATCTCGCCTTATACATCAATAGCCGGCAGCGCCCAAAAAAAAAACCTGAGAGGTCGTGACGCACGCTGCGCCCGGGATCCCGCAAATATGTGTTTTTCATTTGTAATAACCTTTTGAACGATGCATCTGCTTCAGTTTATTCAGAAAGGGGAAAAAAGTCCTCAAGCGGAGTAGCGTTTCATAGCCACGGACAACGCCTTGGGGCCACAAACAGAAATATTTTCATTTAAAAAATAATTTTTTTATATAAGAAGAAAGAATAAAAAAAAAATAAAAAAAATTGTCAAGCGTGCGCGTGCGCCGACACTGAATACCAGCCCGGCCATGTGGCTCCAAGAGAAGCGTCAACCATTCCAAGGGTTTCCAGAAGGGGGCAGAAGGGAGGTCTTTTTAAAAAAAACACAAAATCAATAACTCTTTAGTAAAACTTTTTGTTTTTTTTAGTTAAAAAAAAAGTTTGTCTAGAAATTGATAAATTGCGGCAGTTTTTGAATTTTCGGGGATTGCATCTTGAACCGTTTCCAGCGCCGGAGGCCGCGAGTCATTTAAGCCCCATTTAACGCCCGAGATCAGTCGTTTGTAAACGGATCGGATTTTTGTTACGTTTTCCACGCGCTGCCCGACACGGCTTCCCTTTTCTGTGTTTCATGTGCGTTTAACAGGCTTTTTTACAGCAAATACCTGTCATATGGTCTGACTTTAATTGGCCCTTCAGGGAAACGTTAACGTTTTAATTGCCCATTGGGCAAAACTTCTCCCAGAAAAAAAAAATCTTTAAAAAAGTCCTGGCTGTATAAACCGGTGGAACTCTCAGATACAATGTATCAATTATTATTATTATTATTATTATAAATAATTATATTAAATATAAAAATAACTCTCAGATACAATGTATCAATTATTACTATTATTATTATTATAAATAATTATATTAAATATAAAATAATATATAATAAAATTCCTGCCATTTATTCTCATTCAGAGACCTTAAAACCTGCGCTGGATATTTAATGAATGGGGGGCCCCCCCAAGCGCGCCCTTAGATAATTCTTTCGTCTTTTATATTCCGAAAGTCCTACCAACAACTAGCATTAAAAAACCAGGACGCTAAGATTTTTTTTTAAAAGTTTGTGATTTTTTTTTTTTTTCCGGTTCGCTTTAAGATGAATCCTTTCAAAAAAATTGCATCTGGCCCCCAAATAGATAAAAAATGTGAGTTCTGCATCCTGTCTCCCCCCCCCCAACCCCAACCCCCAATAAACACGGCAGCCAAAGGAGATGGACTTTGCATATCTGTAAGCAGGAAACTAAAGCCATTTTCTATCTTGTTTATTATACCGCGTTCGGGGCCAGGAATATGACAGTTCGCATCGGAAAAAAAAGGCAAGATTTCACGAATAAGAAAGCGGAGTTTATACAAATAGACAAACGCTGTTTATGCTTAAGAAGAAAACGCAACTTAATACCGTGTTTTATGCAAATGTTCCTGTGCATCAGGATACAATAATTCCATTCTGTATAAATAGTCTGCGAAGCTTTACGATTTCACATATCACATGTCTGCGTGCTTGAGAATTAACATCTTAAGCGCCGGGGTCGGACGCGCGGCCCAATAGGAATGCGAAGGACGCGGTATGACAATGATTAGGATAAATTAGAAAAAGACATATTTTCTTTAAGAGGAATTATACAGTTTATGCCACGAGAAACAGCTCAGAAATATACAAAGTGGAAACAGTTGTTCGCCCAAAAAAATATTTTTCGATGTTAAGCGAAGAGACGCAAAGAAACTTTTATTGGGCTGAAAACTCCTAAAATAACCCCCCCCCCAAAAATTAAAATACAATAAATCTCGTAAACCACCCACATTAGGAAAAGAAAGAATCCACGGAACACGGAATCCCGCGGAACAAATATTAACGTTGTTTTAGCGTTTTCTGATAGAATGTAACGGTTAACTGTATTCCGGAGTAAATCGCAGTGAAATCACTTAAAAGAACGTCGAAAACTCGTATGGTTTCTGTAGCTGTTAATTTCCTTCCCCGAAGACCGTTCTTGGAGGAAAATCTATCTATTAAAAATAAAAATAGGTATAGCGTGTTCGCCCATTGGCCATCCAATCAGTGTTAATAATGCTGAGTGAACCCAGTATCGCTCTTTAAAATAAAACAGATAACCAATTCCCGTGGAATTCAGAGGCAGAGAACGCGCAGATTCCTCCCATCGCGTCTCTCCCAACTCCAAATAATAATAATCATTTTACCAGGAATCAGCATGAAAGCAGAATACGCCGTCACTCGACGGATTAACCATTCAAAGCGCAGGCTGCAGACCCGGATACGGAAGAGTTAATTGCTAATCATGGATTATTAACCCTTTATTGTATATAAGAAATAAACGTCTGTATACACCTTCGTTTTCAGTATAGAAGTGTTAAGTATTAATCATCGATTAACCCTTCGTTTTCTATACTGGAGATGAAGATCTGCCTCATCGTCAGTATAGAAGAGTCCGTTATTAACCTGACAGGCGCACGGAGACATTATGTTTCCAGCCAGTAATACAAAGTAACGCGAAATTCCTTCTAATTAATTAACATCCTCGCATTCATTCCAAGTACATAGTTAGATTGTAAGCTCCTAGACCAGGGCCCTTCTTACTTCTTGTTATGTTATTTCCAACTTGTTATTTCATGTTTACATATCGTGCAGCGCTGCGGAATATGATGGCGATATATAAAACCACAAATAATAACAGCAATGCCACTAATACCTTTGGTATTTGGCAGTGAGTGGGTTAACAGTTACAGTAGCAGACTAATACACACACACGTATATATATATATATATATATATATATACACACACATATATATTATATTATATATTATATATATATATTATATATATACACTAACCTGTTATTTTCAGTGTAAATATGGGAGAAAACATCTGATTTCTGTCCAAATTTAAAAAATGACTCCAGCCTTTAAAAAGTAAAAACCCAGAGGACGGCCGCTCATTTTTTATCATTTTTTATCATTTTTTTTATCATTTTTTATCATGTTTAATCATGACGTGTTTGAGAATGGCTGCAGGAAGTATGGGATTAAAGGGATCGTGTATTTTTGATCCATACATTGGCTCCTCTCTCGCAGATCACATAAACCCCAGTTATACAGCCCCTGCTCCCAGAGCTGCATTTTCCAGTCCCGTCCGTTGCGAGCGGCTCTCCCGCTGTAGCAGGTTCAGCGTTTAGCGTAACGCGGCCGTTAAAACTTGGAGCAGAAAATAAAAGTTTTATCATCCGAAGACATGAAAGGATAGCGCGGCCAAACCGCTAAAGCGGAAGATTAAAAAGACTTACGCGGAAACGGAGGGTCATCTAAAAACGCGAGTCCCCAATTAAGCTAATTGTTCTTCCTGTACTATTTTTGGAACTGCGCTCGAGAAGAGTGTTTTAATTACACAAAAAGGTCGCATTTAACGCTGCTGCATGCGCCGCTATTAACCCCCTGTGCGGTAATTAAAGCAAATGGTTATTTCCACACACAAAAAAAAAATGTTTGCGCAGAGCGCGTGGACGTCCGTGTAAATTCCAACAGTTTTGGGGTCATAAGAGAGGATTTATTTTAAACTGGATTTAGTTTAACGCCTCCGCTAATTGAAAGCGGGGCAAAAAAAATAATGTAAAAGGGGGCAATTACATGATTTGCTTTTTTTTGAAGCTACTGTGCACGGGTTAAGCGAGGTCTGGAGAAAGCGTCCCCGCTACCAAAGCATAAAGCTTCAATAAATACACGCACACTCTAACAGGCAGAGGAAATTCACGCAGGCAAAACAAACAGACACTTTGAAGTCCGCGTCTAAGTGACTTCACGGCGGCGGCCAGAACAGAGCCGCTTATAGGCAGGGCTGGCAATTAGGAGGTTGGCAGCTGACCATCCGGAGAACGGGGTGGCTCTGATACATGCAATGCAGAAGCAGGGAGGCAGATCCCACCGGGGGCAAAACAGGACGAAAAAAAAAAATAAAAATTTGGCATTCAACGCAAAGGGAGGACACCCACGGAATACAACAAATCGATTCAAAATATACGCAATCAAACGACTCGATATCCAAAGCTATTGCTTCCTATCCTGGCTTTCAAAGAGTTAATCTTATATGTTCCGATGCAGAATAACAGATAAAACATAGTAAAGCGCGGCTTTCTATTCTCCTTCTGTTCCATCCTCTGAACATAAAAAACCTTGGGGGTGACCATAACTCCAAGTCCTGGGAAAACATCTTATTTACTAAGGAACCAGCTCTGTACAAGCGGTCTCGCTGAGAGAGGACACGAGACATCCCCGTGATTCCGCCTCCGCTCCCTGTTTTTAAGTTTAATTCTTAAGAAAAACATCATTTCTCAGAGTAAAATCTGAGGGCAGACCTTGCACCCAGATGCCCAGATCCTCCAAGAGAACTTGCAGCCTCCTCCCTGCTCCTGGGCTCTCTACAAGCAGCCAGCCAGGCTGAGGAGCAGCAGCAGCATCCTTCATAAGGGTCCTTCATTTGCCATCCATACCAAGCCCTCTCCTGCTACATCAGGGCTGGGAGGGTATCAGCAGACATGCACATGGTTACTTACTGTGGGAGAGCTGGGAGAGCTGGGAGAGCTGCAAGCCTTCACTGCTTCCTCCTCTGTACCATTAAATCCACCATGCACCAGTTCCCAATGGACATCTGGAAGCCTGCTCTGCACTGGCTGCTCAGGATTTGGGCTCTTTTAAACTCACACACGTACCCCATGTGACTGGGGAAGCCACTGGCAGAGAAGGGCTTGAAGAATAGGATGCATCAAGGAGCGGCGTTAAGGATGTGACGCGCGCCCTCTAGCGGAGCTGGCGGGAAGTGCAGCGGAACCTTTTCACTGCCAGGATAACCTGTTGGCAACAATGTATCAACATGAGCACGATCCTCGGGGCTGCTTTGTTTTTATTTCTTAATCTTTGTGTCTAAACACAGGAGGGTTCAACTGCTCCTCTCATTCATTCATTTTAGGGTATAATGAATGAAGAAATATTAGAACAACAGGTCATAGCGTAAAACCAGAGCGTCGCAGGCTGAGATGGAATGGAAGGGAGTTTTACTTTCCCGAGAGGGTGGCAGATACGTGGCGCAGTTTCCCAGCAGAAGTGGTAGAGGGTAATACAGTGAGGGGATTAAACATGCATGGGATAGACATACGGCTCCTGAATCTAAGACGAGACCAGCGACTGATTAAGGTTTGAGTCTTTACAGCAGGAGAAATAGGCGACTAGACGGGGGCCGGATGGGGCCGATATGCCAGCGGGTTCTCGGTTTCTATGTCCCCTAATGAGAGAGTGAGCGACAGCTGAAGTGGAGACAGGTCTCTGAGAGGTAAGAGGGAGATGGGCAGTGTGTGTGTTGTAGTATGAATCACTAGGAGAATATGTACATGACAGTTCAAAAGTTTGGGGTCACTTAGAAATGTTCTTGGTTTTAAATAACCTCCTTAAAATAACATGAAATTGATCAGAAATCCAGCGCAGAAGGGGTTAATGTTGCTGACTTTTATTGGAGACCGTTTATCACTCCCATCACTCCTGTGTTCCAATTGCACGTTGTGTTCGCTAATCCAGGTTTATGTCTAAAAGGCTAATCCATCATTCATTCATCCTTTTGCAAAAATGTTACAGCTAGAAATTTCCTTGGAAAAAAGAAGTGACCCCAAACCTTTGAACAATATGTATAGTGTTAGTGTGTGTGCATGTATGTTGTTGGATAGTGTGTGCATGTGTATAACAGTGTGGTATTAGTGTATGGCGTTGTGTGTGTTACATGGTGTTAGCATGAGTGTGCATGAGCATATGGTGTGTTACGTTAAGGTGTTAGATTTGTGAGCATATGATGTTAGGATGTGTGTGTCTGCTATTGTATGATGTAAGATTGTGTAAGTGTATGTTAGTGTATGGTGTTAGCGTGTGTGTGTCAGTGTATGGTGTTAGCGTGTATGTGTGTCAATGAATGGTGTCAGCGTGTGTGTGTGTCAGTCTATGGTGTTAGCATGTGTGTGTGTCAGTCTATGGTGTTAGCGTGTGTGTGTGTCAGTGAATGGTGTTAGCATGTGTGTGTGTCAGTGTATGGTGTTAGCGTGTGTGTGTGAGTCAGTGTATGGTGTTAGCGTGTGTGTGAGTCAGTGTATGGTGTTAGCGTGTGTGTGTGTCAGTGTATGGTGTTAGCGTGTGTGTGTCAGTGTATGGTGTTAGCGTGTGTGTGTGTGTGTGTCAGTGTATGGTGTTAGCGTGTGTGTGTGTCAGTGTATGGTGTTAGCGTGTGTGTGTGTGTCAGTGTATGGTGTTAGCGTGTGTGTGTGTGTCAGTGTATGGTGTTAGCGTGTGTGTGTGTGTGTCAGTGTATGGTGTTAGCGTGTGTGTCAGTGTATGGTGTTAGCGTGTGTGTCAGTGTATGGTGTTAGCGTGTGTGTGTGTGTCAGTGTATGGTGTTAGCGTGTGTGTGTGTCAGTGTATGGTGTTAGCGTGTGTGTGTGTCAGTGTATGGTGTTAGGGTGTCAGTGGGGTTGGGAATGTTTTTTTGAAACCATCAGTCTTTGGAACTCAGAGATTGCAGAGATGTGGAGGTGAAGATGTTATTTTTAAGACAAAAATACCAGATGGCGAATCTATTGTTTTTGATTTTTCTTTGACAGTCCGTATAAACATGTGCGGGTTCTATAAATGTGGATGTTTTTACACAACGCATAGTCTCAAATTGCCCCAAAAGTATTCCTGTGTGTGGGGGCAGGGTGGATAAAGTTCTAAGGTTCAGAGTTTCCGGGTCCTGAGTAAAAAGGTTTAAGGCACATCTTTGGGATGATTTTAAGAGAAACCATATTTGATAAATCTGCATATAACCCTTCTCCTACTCAAACCCTTACAACGGCTGCCTGAACCAATCAGCAATTTCATGATAATTTAATGGGGAGGAATAACCCTGCAGATTATCCTATGCTAGCTCCTCCTATAGGATTTACACAAAATAGATGAAAACAAATGTCAGATCTGCTTTTATTAACCCCAAAATATAAATGTTTAAATGTTTTATTTTTTTATAAAAATAAATTACATTCATCAAACATTCATCAAACCACAGATAAAAAAAAATAAAATATTTCTTGGATTCCATGACTGTTATTATCTTTATATAAATCTATTCTTGTTCTTAACTGGACGAAGGTGGCTTTGAGTCCCACAAACCAGCCCACCTTACATCTGTAAGCATGTTACCACGCCGGAGGAATGTAGCCCACCGTACTTCCGCAAAAGGGGTGTGGCCACAGCGCTCCACAGGGACAGCCTCTCCCCCGTATTATATACTCTCCAGCCGTATAACTAATCCCGTCCTTATAACCCGTTATATCCTGTATATTCCTCATATTATATATTATATACTCTCCAGCCGTATAACTAATCCCGTCCTTATAACCCGTTATATCCTGTATATTCCTCATATTATATATTATATACTCTCCGGCCGTATAACTAATCCCGTCCTTATAACCCGTTATATCCCTGTATATTCCTCATATTATATATTATATACTCTCCGGCCGTATAACTAATCCCGTCCTTATAACCCGTTATATCCTGTATATTCCTCATATTATATATTATATACTCTCCGGCCGTATAACTAATCCCGTCCTTATAACCCGTTATATCCTGTATATTCCTCATATTATATATTATATACTCTCCGGCCGTATAACTAATCCCGTCCTTATAACCCGTTATATCCTGTATATTCCTCATATTATATATTATATACTCTCCCCCCCGTATAACTAATCCCGTCCTTATAACCCGTTATATCCTGTATATTCCTCATATTATATATTATATACTCTCCTCCCGTATAACTAATCCCGTCCTTATAACCCGTTATATCCTGTATATTCCTCATATTATATATTATATACTCTCCCCCCCGTATAACTAATCCCGTCCTTATAACCCGTTATATCCTGTATATTCCTCATATTATATATTATATACTCTCCCCCGTATAACTAATCCCGTCCTTATAACCCGTTATATCACTGTATATTCCTCATATTATATATTATATACTCTCCATCCCGTATAACTAATCCCGTCCTTATAACTCGTTATATCCCTGTATATTCCTCATATTATATATTATATACTCTCCCCTCCGTATAACTAATCCCGTCCTTATAACCCGTTATATCCTGTATATTCCTCATATTATATATTATATACTCCGGCCCGTGTAACTAATCCCCTCCTTATAACCCGTTATATCCCCGTATATTCCTCATATAATATATTATATACTCTCCGGCTGTATAACTAATCCCGTCCTTATAACCCGTTATATCCTGTATATTCCTCATATTATATATTATATACTCTCCCCCCGTATAACTAATCCCGTCCTTATAACCCGTTATATCCTGTATATTCCTCATATTATATATTATATACTCTCCGCCCCGTATAACTAATCCCGTCCTTATAACCCGTTATATCCCTGTATACTCCTCATATTATATATTATATACTCTCCCCCGTATAACTAATCCCGTCCTTATAACCCGTTATATCCCTGTATATTCCTCATATTATATATTATATACTCTCCCCCGTATAACTAATCCCGTCCTTATAACCCGTTATATCCCTGTATATTCCTCATATTATATATTATATACTCTCCCCCGTATAACTAATCCCGTCCTTATAACCCGTTATATACCTGTTTATTCCATATATTATATATTATATACTCTCCGGCCGTATAACTAATCCCGTCCTTATAACCTGTTATATCCCTGTATATTCCTCATATTATATATTATATACTCTCCAGCCGTATAACTAATCCCGTCCTTATAACCCGTTATATCCCTGTATATTCCTCATATTATATATTATATACTCTCCAGCCGTATAACTAATCCCGTCCTTATAACCCGTTATATCCCTGTATATTCCTCATATTATATATTATATACTCTCCGGCCCGTATAACTAAACCCGTCCTTATAACCCGTTATATCCCTGTATATTCCTCATATTATATATTATATACTCTCCGGCCGTATAACTAATCCCGTCCTTATAACCCATTATATCCCTGTATATTCCTCATATTATATATTATATACTCTCCGGCCGTATAACTAATCCCGTCCTTATAACCCGTTATATCCTGTATATTCCTCATATTATATATTATATACTCCGGCCTGTATAACTAATCCCCTCCTTATAACCCGTTATATCCCCGTATATTCCTCATATTATATATTATATACTCTCCGGCCGTATAACTAATCCCGTCCTTATAACCCGTTATATCCTGTATATTCCTCATATTATATATTATATACTCCGGCCTGTATAACTAATCCCCTCCTTATAACCCGTTATATCCTGTATATTCCTCATATTATATATTATATACTCTCCGGCCGTATAACTAATCCCGTCCTTATAACCCGTTATATCCCTGTATACTCCTCATATTATATATTATATACTCTCCCCCGTATAACTAATCCCGTCCTTATAACCCGTTATATCCTGTATATTCCTCATATTATATATTATATACTCTCCCCCCCGTATAACTAATCCCGTCCTTATAACCCGTTATATCCTGTATATTCCTCATATTATATATTATATACTCTCCCCCCCGTATAACTAATCCCATCCTTATAACCCGTTATATCCTGTATATTCCTCATATTATATATTATATACTCTCCGGCCGTATAACTAATCCCGTCCTTATAACCCGTTATATCCTGTATATTCCTCATATTATATATTATATACTCTCCCCCCGTATAACTAATCCCGTCCTTATAACCCGTTATACCCTGTATATTCCTCATATTATATATTATATACTCTCCGGCCGTATAACTAATCCCGTCCTTATAACCCGTTATATCCCTGTATATTCCTCATATTATATATTATATACTCTCCAGCCGTATAACTAATCCCGTCCTTATAACCCGTTATATCCTGTATATTCCTCATATTATATATTATATACTCTCCCCCCGTATAACTAATCCCGTCCTTATAACCCGTTATATCCCTGTATATTCCTCATATTATATATTATATACTCTCCCCCCGTATAACTAATCCCGTCCTTATAACCCGTTATATCCCTGTATATTCCTCATATTATATATTATATACTCTCCCCCTGTATAACTAATCCCGTCCTTATAACCCGTTATATCCCTGTATATTCCTCATATTATATATTATATACTCTCCCCCCGTATAACTAATCCCGTCCTTATAACCCGTTATATCCCTGTATATTCCTCATATTATATATTATATACTCTCCCCCATATAAGTAATCCCGTCCTTATAACCCGTTATATATCCCTGTATATTCCTCATATTATATATTATATACTCTCCCCCCGTATAACTAATCCCGTCCTTATAACCCGTTATATCCCCGTATATTCCTCATATTATATATTATATACTCTCCCCCCGTATAACTAATCCCGTCCTTATAACCCGTTATATCCTGTATATTCCTCATATTATATATTATATACTCTCCGGCCGTATAACTAATCCCGTCCTTATAACCCGTTATATCCCTGTATATTCCTCATATTATATATTATATACTCTCCGGCCGCATAACTAATCTTCGTCCTTATAACCCGTTATATACCTGTATATTCCTCATATTATATATTATATACTCTCCGGCCGTATAACTAATCCCGTCCTTATAACCCGTTATATCCCTGTATATTCTTCATATTATATATTATATATTATATACTCTCCGGCCGCATAACTAATCTCCGTCCTTATAACCCGTTATATCCTGTATATTCCTCATATTATATATTATATACTCTCCCCCCGTATAACTAATCCCGTCCTTATAACCCGTTATATCCTGTATATTCCTCATATTATATATTATATACTCTCCCCCGTATAACTAATCCCGTCCTTATAACCCGTTATATCCCTGTATATTCCTCATATTATATATTATATACTCTCCCCCGTATAACTAATCCCGTCCTTATAACCCGTTATATCCTGTATATTCCTCATATTATATATTATATACTCTCCCCCCGTATAACTAATCCCGTCCTTATAACCCGTTATATCCTGTATATTCCTCATATTATATATTATATACTCTCCGGCCGTAAAACTAATCCCGTCCTTATAACCCGTTATATCCCTGTATATTCCTCATATTATATATTATATACTCTCCGCCCGTATAACTAATCCCTTCCTTATAACCCGTTATATCCTGTATATTCCTCATATTATATATTATATACTCTCCGGCCCGTATAACTAATCCCGTCCTTATAACCCGTTATATCCCTGTATATTCCTCATATTATATATTATATACTCTCCGGCCGTATAACTAACCCCGTCCTTATAACCCGTTATATCCTGTATACTCCTCATATTATATATTATATACTCTCCGGCCGTATAACTAATCCCGTCCTTATAACCCGTTATATCCCTGTATATTCCTCATATTATATATTATATACTCTCCCCCTGTATAACTAATCCCGTCCTTATAACCCGTTATATCCCTGTATATTCCTCATATTATATATTATATACTCTCCGGCCGTATAACTAATCCCGTCCTTATAACCCGTTATATCCTGTATATTCCTCATATTATATATTATATACTCTCCCCCCCGTATAACTAATCCCGTCCTTATAACCCGTTATATCCTGTATATTCCTCATATTATATATTATATACTCTCCCCCCCGTATAACTAATCCCGTCCTTATAACCTGTTATATCCCTGTATATTCCTCATATTATATATTATATACTCTCCGGCCGTATAACTAATCCCGTCCTTATAACCCGTTATATCCTGTATATTCCTCATATTATATATTATATACTCTCCGGCCGTATAACTAATCCCGTCCTTATAACCCGTTATATCCTGTATATTCCATATATTATATATTATATACTCTCCCCCCGTATAACTAATCCCGTCCTTATAACCCGTTATATCCCTGTATATTCCTCATATTATATATTATATACGCTGCAGCCTGTATTTAAAAGCTGATTCCACATCTTTACTGCTCTTTCTGTAAAGAACCCTCTTCAGGTTCATGGCTGATGTGTGAAAGGGCTTCAAGGTCAGGTCGTCAGATGCCCCTGGGAGTGAGATTATCCGCAGAAAAGGATGAAGACATTTTCCTCAGCTCCTAGGAAAGATCGACATCAGGGGTGGAAAAAAGGGCATATGAATTTAGGGAATAAAGAGGGACTGGACAAATTAAAGAGGCACGCTTGGCAGGTATGCACAGCTTGGTTTACAATCAGCCATTTAGCCGGATCCATGCAGACTGATGTAGCCAATTCCAGGCACTAAACCCGTCCGATACGGACAGATAATCAATCCCTCCATATATCTCAATCAGTCACATTGCTGAGTCCTTGCAGAGGGGGTCGCGTTATTTAGAGCCGTTTACTGGCTTCACGCGGCTTTTATTGTTTTGTTGGTTGGTTATTTACGGCCATTTATCCGGATTATTATTCAACTCCAATTTATAAGACTTTGCTCTTTATAGCTTGGCTTAAAGCATTTATATATTTGTGAAACATGTTGTACAGCGCTACGGAATATGATGGCGCTATATAAACAATAAATAATAATAATAATGGATTATCAATGCATTATCGAGAGAGTATATACAGATACCCCTCTCTCCTCCCCTGATGCCCCTCCCCTGATACCCCTCTCTCCTCCCCCTGATGCCCCTCTCCCCTCCCCTGAGCGGCTTTATAAATTAAACGGGGTAAATTAAACCCATAAAATTGCCATTTTAAATTTTGGGGACTATGGTGTATATAACAGTGAAAATGTTGAATACTTAATATACTTAAAATACTTATTTGGGTATATTTTTTTTTTAGTAGTGTAACCCGACATCATCATTTCCATGACAGGGTGGTAGATAAGTGGAACAGCTTCCCAGCAGAAGTGGTGGAGGCTATTACAGTGAGGGAATTGCAACATGCATGGGATAGACATACGGCTCCTGAATCTACGATGAGTGCGAAGACTTATTATTATTGTTTTATATAGCGCCGTCATATTCCGTAGCGCTGTACAATGGTTTGAGTCTTTACAGCAGGAGTAATGGGGCCGAATGGGGCCGATCTTCATAAAGAAAAGTATAAGAATCTAGATATGGGGTTGACTTGAATATTGGGTTCATTTCAGTGCATTATATGGAAAAGGGTTAGGGGGTGAGAGTGATGGGAGTTTAACGTCTCCCGAAGGGGATGGAAATCAGCGAGATAAGTAACACGTGATCCCACGTGCTCAGCGACAGGAAATAAAGGTGGAATTACACGCGTGGAGGTAAAGGTCACCGAGCAAATGAAATGCGACTTCATTATTTCTGGGTTATTAGCAGTTTGTAATAAATGTAAACATGAATTAAATAAACCAATAAAAGAAATATTCACCAGAATTCTGAATTCACAGCATGCATTAAAAATCATGAACTGGAGCGCGTTATGTGTCCTCTTCAGCTTTCACTGTTTCTGGGAAATACAAAATGCAGAAAATATATATTTTTTATCACTAGTATCAAATTAAAAATCTGGTTATAAAAATAATTGTGTTTTCTTTTTTACCCCAGTTTTAGGTTTTTGCCCCATAATATAAAGTTTTCAGGCAGCTGCATATCAGCCGTTTGTATGATTCTCGCTCTGTTATCTGATCCCCAATCTACTAAACCCCCCGACTCCTTATTATACTGCCTGTGGGGAACAATAGAATGCCTCAGTCTTAATCACCCAGCTGGACTCTCTCCAGCTATTGACGTGACGTAGAATGAAAGACTTCAATCATTTAGAGAGAATTCACCGAAGGGCCGCAAAAATGACACATAGCCTTACCAACAAAACACACTCGGAAAGACTGAGAAACCTTAAGACGTTCGTCTTAAAGAGTGACGGCTCAGGGGAGACATGATGGAAACAATGAAAAATACCAAAGAATTACATAAAGACCCATCCGGCCCCCGTCTAGTCACCGTTTCTCCTGCTGTAACGACTCAAACCTTAATCAGTCGTTGGTCTCGTTTTAGATTCAGGAGCCGTATGTCTATCCCATGCATGTTTAATCCCCTCACTGTATTACCCTCTACCACCTCTGCTGGGGGGCTGTGGTGTAATTGTGGTCTGATGGTGCAATGCTCTGCTTCTGTACTTGACACAATGTTTGGTTGCTACCCTGTTGAATGGTGCATTACCAGCGATCCTAACACAACATACATGAACTGGTGCCACCTGATTGAAAGTCATCCTCAGTGGCGAACTTAGGGGAGGGTGGTCCGTCCTAGGAGCCACGCATCATGGGTTGCCACTCAGGATGTCCCTCTAAGGGCCCGAAATAAAGGGAGCGTGAGGTCTGTTCCTACATACCTAAGTATCTCTGCTCCCTAGCAATGTGCGCCGGCTACTTATGATGGCATAACCTGGCGCTCAGCACTGAAGCTGCACCCAGCACCTTATCCAAAAGTGCAACGGACTGGAAGCGCTTGTCAGCTGCGAATCAGACAAAAGACAGAAGAACAAAAGAAGCTGCAGGAAAGAGCATGAATGAGGGTAAGTAAGAGTGCATGTGTGAGTGAGAGTTTGATGGCAGTTATGCTGTACCACCGTCAATGTCTCGCTCAGTATGTAGTGATGGGAGTTATGCTGTACCATCATCAAAGTATGACTCAGTGTATAGTAATGGCAGTTATGCTGTATCATGGTCAATGTCTGGCTCAGTATACAGTGATGGGAGTTATGCTGCACCACCATCCTCGATTGGCTCAGTATATAGTGGTGGGAGTTATGCTGCGCCGCTGTCTGTGTGCGGGGGGATGCCAAATATAGAATCCGTCCGGGAGTGAAGTACTCTAGGTACGCCCCTTGTCATCCTGTCCAGTGCATGTGAATGAATGTAATGAATTACTTTCCCCGTGTAATATGTATTCTGCAGAGAGGATCTCATCAGTCTCTCCGACCTCTTCTCTTTAATCAGGTATGAGATCCTGTGTGTACCAGCAGCCCAGAGCGCATTGATGCCATTTCCATAAAATGATAATATCAGTCACAGCAATTGGATCGTTCTGATTACCTCTGGCTTCCCAGCGACACGAAGAACCCTTTGGCTGATATCTCCAGACACCTCAAGGTCACCATGCGCCAGCGCCAGCCCGTGAATGTTACCCAGGGCTCCGGGTATGCGAACGCCGGCCAAGACAGAGGACCTGCGCGGCGAGATCATTTTACTTCTTTACTATACTCATTATATCAAATTTGTGTTCATGACGCTTTTCTAAATAAAATGTAAAAAACAGTTTCCAGTCTGAAATATACCATACCTCCCAAGAGTCCCGTTTTTTTGTGGTAAAGTCCCTCTGTCCATGATAGCTGCCCATTGTCTTGGGCAGTGGGAATTAAGGGGTGGTTGGGGAGAGTCTCTGATCTCACCGGACCAGCCCTGGGAGCGGTAAATGTGGCCACTTCATGATGCTCTGAGCACTCAAAGCTGACTCTTCCGGTAAGGTGGGCAGGTGGTTGTGAGAGGTGGCATCCAAGGGCATGCTAAGGTGGGCGCTGCGGGTGGACATCACCCAGACGTGTGAGAGCGTGGGGGTGACAGGGTCAGGCTAGCCGGCTCATGTGTCATATGAAGTGTAGCCGGGTCACGGAGCGTTTTTGTGTCCGGTTCCGTATACCGTGACCCGGTAATATTTTATAAGACGTTTTATTGTGTATTCGGCCCAGAGACTGATGTGGCTGCAGCTCCGGCCTTCAAAGAGACGATCCTATAATCTGGCTGGGGCTCTTAATCAGCCAGCACAGCCCTGTCTGCCCCGCCGGCCCCCGCACTACAGGGGGGATAACACAGGTGGGGGAACCCATTGTATCCCTTAATCCCCTCACCTGATACATCCCCTGTATACTGATGGGATTTGTGATGGGATTGGGGGTGATGGGAGTTGAGATTGTATATAAAGTTCTGTGTGTTTGTAAATAAAGTTGTTATTGTTTTACTGTGAATGGGGGTCTGACTGATCCGTGGATAGCAGGAGCTCCGTATGAGGGACTGACTGGTGATTCCTCAGCCCTCAAACAGGGGACCCAGCCTTGGGGACGGTGACCCTGTAACAGCGAGCGTGAGTGAAGACACGACTCTGCGTGCGGGAACAGTGATGAGGAGAGGGGGGTAGAGAGCTGCGGTGTTAGAGTGAGCGTCTATGCTAGTCTATAGTGTTAAAATGAGTGTGTATTAGTGTCAGTACGTGTGGGTGTTAGTGTAGGTGTTAGTGTGGAGTCACCGTTTGGTGTTAGCGAGTCAGGGGTGAGCCTAGCGTTAGTGGTGGAAGGGAGAGGAGGAGGATAGTGTGTGTGTACATGTGTAAGTATTAGAGTGAGTTTGTGTGTTAGTTTGTGTGTGTGTTTTGTTTATGAAGTGTGGCAAATAAATACTGTATCCAGGGGCTTCCCTAGGCTCACCCCTGGCTGGTTATATTCAGAGCACACTGGAGGCTGGGGCTGTGCAGAGAATGAATGAATGAATGAATAAATGAATGAATGGGGGAGTTTTATTTCATTACATTGGATTTTAAATAAACTGTATCCATACATATTTCTATCACTTAAAGGGATCGTTAAAGGTCCTTTTTTATCAGATGTCTTCATAGCAGACTGTGATGCCACACTTTTACTTTACTTTACAATAAATCCTCAATGACATCATCGATTGCATCCAACGCATCAGAACCTGGCCGTACCTGGGAGATCCCCAGTTACATGCCGGGGCACGAGGACCTGTCGTTTAACCAAAGCGCTGGGGACTTTTTGATCCAGATGACATCTAGTAATCGGACGGAGCGTTTCCAGGAGGGACGGGGAATTTTCTCCGCTCCATTCTTTGCTCGGTCTGTCTCAGAACCCCACACAATTATTTTAGGTTTCCTTTCACGTTCCAGGCTTTGCCGCTTCTAATTGGAAAGCTCATCCGGACACCCACTGCCCTTTCAATGTCTGACGTTTCTTGATTCGACTTGACACCTTCTTCTCTTCTAAGTACTTCTCTTCTTTCACCGTAAATTCTTCCAATTTGAAGCTTAATAACCGGCGCGCGGCGAATGGGAATTGAGGAGACTTTTCCATCACTCCTGAGCGCTTCCAGATCCTGAAAGGTTGGTGGAGTGAGTGACAGCGCAGCTCGAGATGTCATCAACCAGAAGACGGAGCGCTCTATTGTCGAGAAGAACTTAATGCGATCGCACAACGGCGCGAACCGGAGTCCCGGGGGACGCCTCTTACAAAGTGACTTTCAGCCGGGCGCACGCTCGCACCTTCTCACATTCTGCGAGGCTAATTTACATTGGAATAGCTTGAAACAAATCACGGCTGACATGTAAATATCAGCGAGCGAATGCTCCACGTAGACTGACATGAAATTAAACGCTGGAAAATTCCGTCAACAGAGCAGAAAGGCAGATGTTTCTAAAGGAAAGGTCACTCTCCCTCTTACATGGCAGAGCGGTGGAGCGGGAAGCCGCCCGGCGATTGATATGTTTATACCGCTCTAATGAGTTGCCGGCACGACGGGTGCGGCTTGTTTTTTTGTTTGTGAAGGTAAAAGAAACATTTCGGCGCTGCAGACCCCTCGCCAAACATCACTCGCCGAAGCAGAACTTCTAGGAGGGCAGAGCCGGTGGAGCCGAGGCCGCGTCGTCTAAGTGGTGGGCTTCTCTGTAACGTGGTAGACGTTTTACAACCTACAGGAACTTCCTGCCAAAACGCGTTGCTTCTACGCCTCTCGCCCAGCTGAACAACCCCATATCGTCCTTCTGCCGGCAGATCGGCCCCATCCGGCCCCCGTCTAGTCTGTCCGTTTCTCCTGATGTAAAGACTCAAACCTTTATCAATGTAGTCTTAGATTCACGAGCCATACACCTATCCCATGCATGTTCAAATTCCCTTACTGTATTAACCTCTGCCACTTCTGCTGGGAGGCTGTTCCATTAATCTACCACCATCTCTGTAAAATAAAAAAGCTCACAAGACCTGGGCCCTCTCACCGCATTCTACCGGTATACAGTAAAATGTGGTAATGTTTTTGTTAATGTTCATTCACCCTTCCTATAACAACGCTACAGTATCTGCTGGCGCTATATATATATATAATGTAATATTACCTGTATTCCAGTTACTGTTATACTCCATGCAGTTTCCACCTGCGCAGAGCCGTGATTTACACTCAAACATTGATCTGTATAAAAGGTTTTGTTCTGATTGATTAACGTCATCGCGGAAAACCTTGCCTTTCATGCCTCCGATTTTATATATAACAGGCTGAGCGAGGATTTCCCTGCGGAGTATCCGCTCGGTATCCGCGCTCCAGGACATGTCTGGGGAATGCAAAGATTATGTCGCTTTATAGTTTGTAACACAATTACTAAACTCGTGTATAGAGCCATGCGCCACGTCCGCCTCCCCAGAGAAACCCGCAACTTCATTACTCCGCGTAGTGTACACTACCAATCACTGCGTGTACACACACTTCCTTCCACCAATCACTGCGTGCATGCACACTTCCTTCCACCAATCACTGCATGCACACTTCCTTCCACCAATCACTGCGTGCACGCACACTTCCTTCCACCAATCACTGCATGCATGCACACTTCCTTCCACCAATCACTGCATGCACTCACTTATCCTCCACCAATCACTGCGTGCACTCACTTATCCTCCACCAATCACTGCATGCACGCACACTTCCTTCCACCAATCACTGCATGCACGCACACTTCCTTCCACCAATCACTGCGTGCACGCACACTTCCTTCCACCAATCACTGCATGCATGCACACTTCCTTCCACCAATCACTGCATGCACTCACTTATCCTCCACCAATCACTGCGTGCACTCACTTATCCTCCACCAATCACTGCATGCACGCACACTTCCTTCCACCAATCACTGCATGCACGCACACTTCCTTCCACCAATCACTGCATGCATGCACACTTCCTTCCACCAATCACTGCATGCACTCACTTATCCTCCACCAATCACTGCGTGCACTCACTTATCCTCCACCAATCACTGCATGCACTCACGTATCCTCCACCAATCACTGCGTGTATTAATTATCAAGGACTCTCTCATATAACGTTCAAGATTGCAGTGAAGTTGTGAAGTCATCTGAAATGTTTGTGCTGCGGTGTTTTCAGGCAGTTATCATACCGGGAAACAATAGAACGGCTCAGTCTAAATCAGCCAGCAGGACTGAAAGTTTATGGAGGAATAGATTTTATTAGGATCGTCATAAAGCATCAGCTCAGTGCAGCCAGAGACGTTACCAGAACCCACTGACCCCTATATGAAAAAATTGCCCCAAGCAGCTAATCTGTGCCATCTTTGCCACCAGGCAGCCTGTCAGCTCCCCCAAACAGCTCTGGGGGTTATATTACTGTGTACAGCGCTGGGGGTTATATTACTGTATACAGCGCTGGGGGTTATATTACTGTATACAGCGCTGGGGGGTTATATTACTGTATACAGTGCTGGGGGTTATATTACTGTATACAGCGCTGGGGGTTATATTACTGTATACAGCGCTGGGGGTTATATTACTGTATACAGCGCTGGGGGGTTATATTACTGTATACAGCGCTGGGGGTATATTACTGTATACAGTGCTGGGGGTTATATTACTGTATACAGCGCGGGGGGGTTATATTACTGTATACAGCGCTGGGGGGTTATATTACTGTATACAGCGCTGGGGGTTATATTACTGTATACAGCGCTGGGGGTTATATTACTGTATACAGCGCTGGTGGTTATATTACTGTATACAGCGCTGGGGGGTTATATTACTGTATACAGCGCTGGGGGTTATATTACTGTATACAGCGCGGGGGGGTTATATTACTGTATACAGCGCTGGGGGGTTATATTACTGTATACAGCGCTGGGGGGTTATATTACTGTATACAGCGCTGGGGGGTTATATTACTGTATACAGCGCTGGGGGTTATATTATTGTATACAGTGCTGGGGGGGTTATATTACTGTATACAGCGCTGGGGGTTATATTACTGTATACAGCGCTGGGGGTTATATTACTGTATAAAGCGCTGGGGGGTTATATTACTGTATACAGCGCTGGGGGGTTATATTACTGTATACAGCGCTGGGGGTTATATTACTGTATACAGCGCTGGGGGTTATATTACTGTATACAGCGCTGGGGTTATATTACTGTATACAGCGCTGGGGGTTATATTACTGTATACAGCGCTGGGGGGTTATATTACTGTATACAGCGCTGGGGGTTATATTACTGTATACAGCGCAGGGGGTTATATTACTGTATACAGCGCTGGGGGTTATATTACTGTATACAGCGCTGGGGGTTATATTACTGTATACAGCGCTGGGGAGTTTTTTCCACTGGGACTATCCTTTTAATTCCAAACCACTCATAAGTACCTGATTATCTTGAGTCTATCAAGTTTGCTGGTCAGGTGGCCAAATCTATGACTCAAATTTGCATTTTTTGACCCAAAACATAAAACTATTTAACATGTCAGAAAAAAAATGATTTTAGCCATTTCCTTAAATGCCGCTCAAGGTCAGGCGTCCAGGGCAGGGAGCAGAGTGCAGATTATAAGAAGCACGTTTTATTATTGTATTATTGTATTATTGTATTATTGTATGATTGCGTTATATTTATCATTCATGTTATTATCTTAGGATTTTTTGTGTAATTTTTTGGGGGACATTCACTTGTTTTTATCTCAATGCAATTTAGACTTTTTTTGTTTTTCCTTTGGTCATAAACTTTATTGATTTTATTTTTCTGCCCTGACACTCCGAACAAGGACGGGGGACGCTGGCTTTTTTAGAGGAAGATTTTAATGGATGTCGTGCGTCGGAAACCTTTATTTTATGTTCATAAAACAGTCGGGCGCGGAAGTGCTTGTCAAAAAGTAATCTACCCGTTATTTACACCGCTAACAATGGCAGTAAAAATATACAATGCAGATATATATCTTATTTATCATTAACGGCCGCTGCATGCAAGTGAATTAAAGCTCTCTTGTTATTAACTCTTTGCCGTCAGGGGTGAAATTCTTTAGCGTAAAAGGAAAGTAAATATCCACAAAAGCGTCCAAATGAATTAAAACGACTCATTTCTTTTCTTGAAGTTATTATTCTTTGGCATTTGGATTTTGAAACATAGTGTTTTTTTGCTACATCTTGAAAAAATGTAACAGTTATAATTTTAGGAGGGGGAGGCGAGATAAAAGACATATGGAGCCATGGAATGGAAACATGTGACACCCAGCAGAGGTGGTAGAGGGTAATACAGGGAGGGTATTAAACATGCATGGGATAGACATACGGCTCCTGAATCTAAGACGAGACCAACGGCTGATTAAGGTTTGAGTCGTTACAGCAGGAGAAACGGCCGACTAGACGGGGGCCGGATGGGGCCGATTTGCTGGCAGGTTCTATGTTTCTATCAGACCTTTAGAATCCTGTGATTAACCCCTTCCGTACCGGCGTTCTCGTACTGCGTCTTCCCTTGAAGACCGCAGTTTTATTTAAATATTTTAATTCCGTGCTCGTGATTCGCTTCAAAGCGATCACGTGCACGGAATTGAGGGGGAGTGGCTGCTACGGATCACTGGGGACACCCAGCGGTCAGTATCAGCCGCCCCTCGCGATCCCATCGTCCATAGCAACGCTGGATCGCGCATCATCGATGACGTACCTGGTACGTCCCCGGTCTATGGGTGACACCCAACCAGGAAGTACCAGGTACGTCACCGGTACCGAAGGGCTTAAGACAGTCCTACTAAATTTCGGTGCGAACCCAAGACCAATATTCAAGCAAATCAGTCCCGAGAAGCCTGTGGTTCCGTTTAGTGATCCGATGTTCCTGTAATACGCAGGCATTAAAGAGCTCGTGGAGACTTTCTTCAGTTTTTGAAGATTTTTATCGTTTAGCGATGTATCTACAAAAAGAACACATTTTCTACCTATTGCCTGCCGAGGATGACTATGATGTCACAGGCGGCTTAGAGATTACGGTGGGGTTTTTTAATGCCTGGACCCCATTGAGAACAATACCATGTCTATTAAATATATTTAGAATGTTATGAAGCCACAGACAGTGTTACAGGGTCCCCGTACCCAAGGCTGGGACCCCCTGTTTGAGGAAAAGGAGGAATGAGAGGAGAGACATAAATGGACAGAAAGGAAGAGAAGAGAAAAAAGAGGAGAGGAGTGGAACGAAAAGAAGACAAACAAGAAAGAGAGAAAGAATAAAGAAAATTGAGAGGAGAGATAAGTAATACACACACTCACTCTAACACTCAATCTAATTTATATATAACCAGACACTCACACTAAAACTCAGACAATCTAATCAATATCCACACAGACACTCACACTAACACACCCACACCCTCCTACATGCAAACCATGGTGCAAGCTATCGTGTTACATGTTACGTGTTACGTGTTACATGTTACATGTCCCTGTTAAACCCCACCTCGGCCTCTGTTTGGAAAGCACCCTCAGCCCATTTCGGACCCAATGCGCATATTTTGAAATTGGTCTTATCACCATAGCAACCATGTTATGGACCAGCATAAGCCCCATTATATTTGATACATTGGATTCTGTTACCTTTTATTTGCATTTACAACCCGAAAACCAACAATCGTAGAGAATTTCCTCCCCGAATATCTTATATAATTTATTATATTCCCCAAATCTCTTATACTCGGCTGGATCATTTTCTATCGCTACCTCATTTCACATCTCAATAAATCTTTTTATTTATTTATGCAGCTATTTTAAGCTAAAACTTCACACCCACAGACTAGAAAGAAAAGAAAATCCGCACACAGAGAGAATTTCACCCCGGCAGGCGATTCGTAAAAACGCGGCAGCCCCGGAGGGAACGGATTTTTACTGAAGAATATTTTATTAAGCGAACTTTCCTAATATATCGCTTGGCGCGGCCGCTACCGTCACATCCCGGGATCCGTGGGACATGCGCAGGACCCCCCCACTGGAAATTCTCCTTGGCTTTAGAAGATTTGGCCCTGTGGGGGCTGCCTCTAATTCTATGGATGGGGGGGGAGTGCATCTGGATCAACAGCGAGGGTGACCTTGACTTTTTTCTACCTAAATTATTATGTTACTATGTGATGTATCCGGGCGCAACGATGTACCACGCGACTGTTTCGATATCACGCTAAATGTGAATCCCGCGAAATCATCGAAATAATCTCATTTAGAGGCGCTTTTCTCTAAGAGGGTATTAGCCTCTACCACTTCTGCTGGGAGGCTGTTCCACTGACTAATTAAGGTTACAGCAGAAGAGACTAGACGGACGGAGTAGGTCTGACCTGCCAGCAGATTTTATGTTTCTAAGTAGATCGCTGATACCGCAAGTTACAGATACATTGATGGAACCGCCGCTTTAAATAATGTCAGACGGCCGTCTCTGCAGTTCTCGGCGCAGCAAAGTTTTGCAAAACGGATCCTCTTTTTACTTAATGAAAGTATTTTCCCTGCCGGCTGCTCCACCTCCTTCTGATTTTAGTATCAATTTGTTAGATTTATACCGGCGGCGAGGGCTCCTCTCCCGACAAGCGAAATAAATTAGAATAATAATCCATAAAACAAACAGAAAGGTTTCGAGCACTAAAGCTGCCAATCGGCGGATATTTCTGCAGGGCGTTTTAAGAAGCCTTCGGAGATAGTTGGGTTTCGAAGTTCAGCTGCGGAGGGGGGGTACCGAGCTCCGGCCCGTGGGGGCCAATCTGCAGAGTCCCGCTGCAACCCAAAATCTAGGGTTTTATATTAAAAGTAACTCTTGAAAAGTGGTCTTATCACCATTGCAAGCAACGGAATACTCCTGCTGATTTCAGAATCCCATTGGTTGCTCTGGCGATAAGACCACTTTTATTAAGCCAAATTAAGTCAGTAATGCCCATCTTTATTTTGGCTGCTCATAGATCCCGGTCCTGTGTCTGACCCACGCAGGCGCTGGAATCCCCTGTAACCCCGCCATGCTTTTAAAGAGAAACCTCTGCTGTGGATGGCTGGCCCTGCCTAATGTATAGATCATAAAAAGGTTTTAATGTATAGATCAAGCATTGAGGTTTGTTCACCGCTTTAAATGTGTTTTTTTACAAGGTCGTTGGAGACGTTCTCGGAGCAGAAGCTCATCAGGGTCACAGTTCCATAAAGTGAAGTCAGCGAAACTGCAGCTCCCCTGCCAACTCTCTCTTTGGTGAAGTCACCCTATCGCACGTCGTCTTCGCATCACCTGAGCTCAGCAGATACTGAGAAAACATAAATGCATTTATAGGAAAAGACAACTTTCTTCACCATTTTCTGCTCGACCTTAGCAGTCTCTGATTGAGAAATAATACAGGAGGGCATTTCAGGGAATGCTGCAGCGTTGGGGTCTTTAGGACCCCTGTGGTTTGTAGGAACATTCAGGAAATTCTGAATCAAGCAACTTTCCTCCTCCAGCGTAACCGAGAAAACCGCCTGAAAAGTGCGTTCATTCGCTTTTGCCCTTCCTTCTTGCCCCATTAATAGCTGGCATTCTGCACACACGGCCCTGAATCATCACGTCCGAGGCTCCCGTGGATCTGCCGGCTCCAAACCCAAGACAGCATGCGCATCTGCAGTAGGGGGCAAGTGGGGGTAATTTATAATACCCCCCAACCTCCCTCGGGTAACACTACTAGTCTGCCTGCATCTCATGCCTTGGATAGGGCATTCATTTTGTCCTCTGGGTCTGTTTTCTGACTCAATCAGTTTATATATGCGGATATCTGTGATAATAGCGTAACGGAGGGGCCTGCGCGGCCGGAAACAATCTCTAGCGCTAGAGACTAATGTGCCGCCCGCTAAAACAACGCTGGGAGGCGTCCAACGTGCGGCCCTCCAGCTGCTGCAGGACTACATCTCCCATCCTACTCAGCCAGGCCCTTAGCGGAAAGAGCATTATGTGAGATGTAGTCCTGCAGCAGCTGGAGGGCCGCACGTTGGACACCGCTGCTCTACAAGATAAACTCAATACATCCTTATCATGCTGATTTTGTGGGAAACAATAGAATGGCTCAGTGTTAATCACCCAGCCAGACTCTGTGACTAATGAAAGTCTATGGAGGAACGGACTTCATTAGCATCGCCATAAAGCATCAGCTCAGTGTGGTGTTTGAGCCGGGAAAGTCACCCAAAATATCACATGACTGACAGCAACGGCGGCTCCAGGACTGCAGATAAAAGACGAGTGAAAGTTTAGAAACGACTGAAAACAAAGTTACTTTAATAAAAAATAACATTAAAAACAAAAGGTTATTACCAGCCACTGATACAAAGTAACATCGTAGAACGCGGAGAACGTCAGACTTTCTCCTGATGAAGAACGCTATGATTTTCTTGGGTTTTATCCCGTATCTGAACGCTTCCCTCCAGCTGTTACGACGTCTCTTTGCGAGTCTCTGTATTACGAGCTAATAAAGTCAGACCGGTGTAATTATTAGTAATTTATCGCAATAACATTTTCACATGTTCCAGTCGCTATAAATTATAAAAAAAAGGGACACGTGACATGCGTCAGATCAGGGGAGGAAAAACAAGCCTCCGGGGAGATAAGTAACCTTTCGGCTTTTATTAAAACAATCATAAAATGTTCTGTTTTTTTACAGTAGGTCGGCTGCCACGTTCCACGCCGACCACGAGGGAATCGTTACTTATTATATTTAAAGTAAATTCTCGCTCGATATGATTTCAAAGAAAAAAAAACAAAAAAAGGACGGGGGTTGGTTGAGTCATCGCGAAATTTATTCTACTAATGAATGCAATTACCTTTAATTCCCGAGCGGCGCATGGACTTGGGACTTGTTGCCGTTTGTTTTTTTTTAGAAAATTGTGAAAATAGCAATAGAGTTCGGGGGGGAAAATGGTCGGGGGAGGGGAAGAGGGGGCAATTACTACCCGGGCCTGTCCAAATTCATCAAACAGCTCAGTGGGGTCGTGTAACAAGAGTGTGTTAGAGTGAGCGTGTATGTTACGGGGGGGTCAGGGGGGCGACTCGGCTTTAGCTTCCCTCTAGTCCATAAGGAAACAGCCCTCTTTGGTGGCTGGGGGGTGTTAGGTCCTTATGATCCAAATCTCATGCCCCCAACATGTCCGGATCGGGGCACTTGTGTTGGGAGTGTGGCCGACAGTGTGGAAGGAACATGGATGCACTCAGGGGAGAAGCGCTTGGGGCTCCTGCCCACCATAACCAAAGAGCCAGCTTGTGGGGCTTCGCGAATATCCAATGAAAAACGTAATCCCCGGGAGAGATGTAATCTGGAACGCTGGGACACGCGGATTGGCACACCGGTGCCGACATGTTTGGGTCGTTTAGGAGTATCGGTTATACATTCTACATGCTGCAGGGGGCAGCACTTCTCACCTGTCAGCCCCACGACGAATCTATACGTCCTGGAATAAATTAGGAATGCGGTCGGTCAGGAGCTCCGCTTCCAATGATACGCAGAACATTTTCACCTTCAAATCACCTTCAAAGGTTCTTTTTAAGGAAAAAAAAGTGATATCTGAAGAATGAAAGAATGAAGCGTTTCTTAGAATGAAAGGAACGCGGTGAACGGGACGACGCACGGCGATGGCGATGAAATGTTCTCTAAGATCGATTTACTTGTCGCTGATTACTCTGATGTAACTGCTGCCCCCCCCATAACTTTTCTCTCCTTACATTGATGACATTTTCTTGCTTAAAACAGCATTTGTAGTTAAATTACTGAAATTCCTCGAACGATATATTCGGCGACCGGCGGCTTCTCGCAGCAACGTGGATTTCAATTTTCTAGATGTTAATGAAATCATAAAAGCAATCAGTTTGTGACAGACTCCGACATCACAACCGCAAATAGAAACCATTTCAGAGATGTGATTCGGCTCCGTCCCCGAATAGCAATCGGCGGCCGCGTTCCTCCGCTCCACGGCGGCAGAGAATGACCGGCGATGACATATCGGCCAAGAGAAACCCGCGCCGGTGATCGGGGATCTCAAAAGCAGGCAGTGTATGAATGAACGCAGATGATCCCAAAACTCATCTGAACGAAAAGACGTCTTTCTCATCCAGCAGACATGTTTGTGTTCACATGTAGATTGCGTGTGCGACCCATAAAGGTGACTGCGCACAGCAAATTGCAGGGTAGGCACACCTAAGAAAGGGTTAAATTGCGTAATCCATAATACAAAAGAGACAAACTCTAGGTAGAACAATCACATGTATGCCAAACTCTTCTCATCTCTAGCGCACCCGCTTTTGAGGGCTACAACTCCCATCAGCCTTATTTATTTGATTTTGTATGTGATGTGGGATTAGCGTTGGGGGGGGAGCTGGTGACATCACTGATCTCTGATTGTTAGCAGGGATCAGACATTTGTTACAGCATGCTATTTAGCCGATGTCTGTTTATTGTACTACGGTAGCAAGCAGCAACATTAGGCTGCCTGCTCCATGGACCGAGCCCTGCCTTAGGATTTAACTTTTTAATTGTTGAAGAAGCCGCTGATTAACTCATTAAGTTTAAGAGTCAGACAACATTGTAAACGCAAGACACATTCTCAACGGACGTCCCGGATGTGCAGTCAAACACACGATCGCCGACAGTCTCTGTTGCACTACAGGAGACAATTGCGGATAGGAGACCTGAAGGTGCCAATTTGTTTGTGGTGAGTGACAGACATCCCGTGTCTAATTTGGCAACCACATACCATGTACCAAGTTGGCACGGAAGGGGTTAAAGCATATAA